>NC_083467.1:4827500-4967500 GCF_030014155.1 Tachysurus vachellii
ATGACTTCACCTCTGATGTTCTGAACCAACTGACCGAGTTTTTTATCTAGGCAGATGTCATGGACTCTGAGATAGTTGAAGTCACCAGAGATACACCATCTGTATACGTAGCAGGAAGCAGGTTACAGTAAATGGGGTAGTTAGATGTTCAAGGCAAGTCAAGTCAAGAAGCTTTTACTGTCATTTCAACCATATATAGCTGTTACACAGTGAAATGAGGCAACGTTTCTCCAGGACCAGGACCATGCTACAGTACATAAAATAAATACAGAGCTAAGGACTTAGTAATTAAGTCTTAGCCACATAAAGTGCAACTGTGCAACCTGGTGCAAACAGTGCAGGACAAGACAAACAAGACAGTGCAGGACAAAAGATAGTGCAGACAAAAAATTTCAAGACAATACAAAAAAGAATATACACAAAAGGCGATAAACAGAAACAGTGCCGAACAGTGTAAACAAGTAGGATCATCCTAATTTGGTGATTGAGAAGTCAAATAAACCAAATATCAATACCAAGTAATTCTTCTTTGTGTGTGTGTGTGTGGAGTAAACCAAATTGCTACATCCATTTTTTTTAATTCTATTAAAATTCAGTATTTACAACAGATCTAGTGTTTGACATAAAGATGGTAACATAACATGATTGGATTATCTAATATTCACTCTAACTCTAATTACAGTAGGTTTGACTGGGACTTATCTCTGTACCTACATCCAATCAGTAAGGTTAAAGTGAAGTCAAATCTTCTACTAACAACAGTCTTAATCTTGCGCAAAATGTTCTTACCGTCTACATCCTCTTTTCCTTGCTGGTGTCTTTACCAAGCTCTCTTTACGCAAGATGTTTGTAAGACAAGGGCTTTGCAGAGGATCAGAATGTTTTAGCCTGAAAGGCAGTTAACTTGTCACGTAATTCACGTGTGTGGTTGGGTCTGAGTTTAAAAGGCTTTTAAGAAGCTTCCTGTTAGTAAGATAGTTCATGATGGAGTCTAAATGCCATTTACTGATTTAAAGGTGGGGGGCACGGTGGCTTAGTGGTTAGCACGTTCGCCTCACCTCCAGGGTTGGGGTTCGATTCCCGCCTCCACCTTGTGTGTGTGGAGTTTGCATGTTCTCCCTGTGCCTCGGGGGTTTCCTCCGGGTACTCCGGTTTCCTCCCTCGGTCCAAAGACATGCATGGTAGGTTGATTGGCATCTCTGGAAAATTGTCCGTAGTTTGTGATTGCGTGAGTGAATGAGAGTGTGTGTGTGTGCCCTCCGGGTTGGCACTCTGTCCAGGGTGTATCCTGCCTTGATGCCCAATGACGCCTGAGATAGGCACAGGCTCCCCGTGACTCGAGGTAGTTCGGATAAGCGGTAGAAGATGAATGAATGAATGAATGATTTAAAGGTAATACAGGCTGTGTAAAAGAAATATATCAAGAAAACAAGACGTACAGAATTAGTGTTTTCTTTTATTTTTATTGAAGACAATGCAAATGGTGTTATATGTACAGATATTGTTTATACTGTTCATTCACATTTAAGACTTATTACAAAAAATCTAATAAAAAAACAAATAAAAGGTAAACTGTGTGATTGAAAGAAGCCAGGTATTTAAAATGTGCTGTTCTGTCGAGCCAGGATGTAGTCGTGTTTGCGTCGTTGGCGGCACAGCAGTTGCACAAACACACACAGAACCAGCATGAAGAAGCCGGAGGCTACAAGAGCCACCACTAACCACGGCAACATGGAGTCTGTGATGGGAGACAGTTCAGTTATAGTGTGCAGTCTAATATTGCTCATGAACATGAATACTGAAGCCAGTATAAAAGAGGTCACATTGGAGACTTCTTCCATCAATGCTAAATAAATATCTCCTTTATTTATTTGACATTTAATAACTTTAACAGGACTGTTGGAGTGGTGCTTGAAAGGGTTAAAAAGGATGTAGGATATAATTTTAGACAGAGATTCCATCAAATTCCATATTTTCCATCTTCATTTACACATGTAATGTACACCTACCTTCCAGTTTAATTTGTATGACAACTTCCTGTTTTCCTGACAGGTTTAGAGCGACACACTTCAGCTCGGCCCTCGTGTCCTCTTTATGCACTTCTAGGAAGACCAGTAGCGCCTCCACATGGCCAGCTGACACCCTGCGGACAGATACAGGACGCTTCATTAATCCCCATTAACTCCCACTTCAGAGGATTACACTTCATAGTACTCTCATTTTCCTCCCTAATTTTGTTTTTCAAAAGAACAGATAGTTAGTATATAGTTTGAAGGTTTGTGATCCATGTGATCTGCTCTATGATCAGCAGGACACTCCAGTTCTTCCACTCCATCCTCAAACTCTACACCCTGTCTTCATGGAACTCAGTGGCTTTGTGCACAGGGACAACATCATGCTAAAACACTGTTTGTACTTCCACTGAAGGGAAACTGCAAAACTACAGAATACAGAGATGCTGTACAATTGTTTTTTTTTTTGGAGATGAATCACATGGGTGTGATGGTCATGCTTTTAAGTATATATAGTATGTATACGTTTTTGACTAGAATCTTGAAACCATTACATTCTAAATATAGATGACACCCAAAAAGAGCCAATTATTATTATTATGACTATTCCTTTATTAATATTTACATTTACCTTTACAGCATTTAGCAGAGCGAAATTATCCAGATAGTGATTATCCAGAGCGACTTATATTTTATCTCATTTTATACAACTAAGCAATTGAGGGTTAAGGGCCTTGCTCAGGGGCCCATCAGTGGCAGCTTGGTGGAAGTAGGAATTGAACTCACAACCTTCCAATTGGTATCCCAACACCTTAACCACTATGCTACCACATCCCAACTAAATTAATATCTTAATATACGCCATATAAATTCTTACGTCTGACTCATCTTTTAGTTTTTTTTAACCTACATTTAGAAGCAGTGTGAATGTTGTACTGTAACATTTGAGGAAATTAAGATATTGTTTTATTTACTAATATCTGATGTGTTTTTTGTCAGGGCTGCACTAGTGAATGTGGAGGGTTTTGAACTATCACCTCTTGGCTTCCTGAAACACTCGACCGTGCAGATGAGAGCCACCCACTGATTGGCCATCCACTAGCCAGGTGAGCTCGGTGACGTCGGCTGACTCGTATCCCACAAACGCCTTGCACTGGATCACTAAACTGGAGCCTGAACACAAGCGACATCAAACAAACACAATGAGACAAAAATATATGTTCCAGTGTATTTTTCTTTTATTAACATTTTTACATGAACACTGCATGTGTGTGTGTGTGTGTGTGTGTGTGTGTGTGTGTGTGTGTATAGTTCTACACACACTATAATGAACAGATCCACAACTTAGAGCTGCATACAGTATATAAATCCACCTTTATTTACATGTACTGTATTTATTTATTTATTTATTTATTTATTTATTTATTTAATAGTTTTACTAATTTTAGTTTTATTCCTTCTGTCTCTTAGTTATGTCACAGCCAGTATTTCTGAAGTCCCTGCTTGCACACAATGGCCAGAAAAAAAAACTTTCTCTCATTTCATGGTAAGATATCTTACCATGTTGAGAGCTATTCCCATCATAGAACAGCGTAAACTGGTTCTAACCAGAGCAGAAACAGTAGTGGAACGCCCCAACTGGAAAACAAGGAAATTTCAAAGTGATCCCAAACTTTTGAAAGGTTGTGTTGATCATTTATGGAAGGAGTCACCAGTGTCAGTGCTTTTTAACGGTCAGAGTTAAGATGTATTTTGTCACGGAAAAGTCTCATGGAAGCCTCAGTGCTTTATCGCTGTCATTACGTTATATTATTGCTGTGGGACATGAAGTTATTAGAAATAATGTTCTTTATAATGGTAACAGTGACTCCATATGCCAACAAACAACATGCCTCAAGTGTTATAAAATGCTTCCAGAAACTTTACTATTAAAATACATCTCACATGTTGTTCACACATCATTTCTTCCATTATTTATTCCAAAGTTAAAGTGTTTTAAAGCTAAGTACTTTATAATGGTCAGAACTGCGGTGGATCTGGAGACTATCCCAGGAATTATTCACATATTCATATTTTTCCATATTACCCACAATGCACTGCTTCGTTGCCTGTGTATCACACTGTGCTGCTTGATGACTGAAACCCGATGTTACATACACCATAATAGATCATTCATCACTCAGTGCTATGATTAGTCATTACGTTTTGTGTGCATCATGCTGTTTTAGCTTGTATGTGATCTGTCTGGTCACTGATTAAAAGAGATGAAACTCACCGAGACTACTTTCAACCACAGAGCCGTTTACAGGAGTGGTTATGTGAAGAGGTGGTAGGATGGGAGCTGCAAGGAAACGTTCACAACATTACACACACAAAATATATCACAGTACAGTATATGATGTAGCTCAAAATGAATGTTTGCAATGCCTGCTTTTTTCTATTTTACAATTTATCAACCAAAAGCATAAATCCAAGACCAAACAGATGAGAGGATGTGAAAGCGTAGAGAGGACGAAGCCCAGCCAGGGGGTCTGTGACTTGTAACTTACATTATTACAGTGTTTTTTAATTAATGACATTATTAGTCCCATACTAATAATGTGTGCATACTGAAAACACACACTTTTAGATAATAAGCCTAATATATGAAAACGTTATAGATTATGTTCAGGAAATAGAGTATAAACCTGTACTGAGAGGAGCTGAGGCAGGTAGTTTACAGTTAAAAATGTTCCCGGCTGAGAAACTGACATCCATCTCTTACAGAAGGAGGGGAAATAATTTGAAATGATACTAAAGGAACATTATAAAGTGCATACGAAATGTTTTATTTTTCTAAAATGAAATGTAGGTGTTGTCAGCATTTTGCACAAAGGTTACACAAACCCCTTTTGCCAAACTTGTACTGTATACACACACACACACACACACACGTATATGTCTAACATCACTCACATGTCTGAGTAACTTCTCGTGATCTGGTGGTGGCTTCTGTGTGCGTCTCCGGGACGCTGGTTACTGGAGCTGGAAAAAAAAGACACGATAAATTGATTTAATGACACGAGCTAGAAGTAACACACTGACTTTCTGCGCCTCTATGAAGAATGCATGATGTAATTATTCAGTCATTACTCTGTTAGAAACTGTTCATAATCAAACACATTTCAGCTGTCATTTTATTCATGTTTTAATATCAAGTTGCTTGGACCCTGTTAAGAAAAACAGTTCTAAATAAAAACTAAAGCTGTTTAATGAGACCCAAATGCCTTTAGTGTCTAGTATATGATGAAAAAAAAAAACCTCAGGCAGTTTAATATATATTATAAATTCTTGTTGCTTTTTAACTCTCACTTCAGCTACTAAGAATTTCAATTTTAACATTTAAATTTTGTCTTTTTTACATCACTGTCTAAAAAAAAATTCCTGAATAACCGTTTTTATTGCATCATCTGTTAGAAAAGAAAAATAATTTGCTACATATTGTTATTTTAAATGTATTTTTAAAACTGTGCAATAGAATTTTTGATTATTATTAAGAATCAAGATAAAATTCTATCTGTTTTAAATCACTCAGAGAACCAGGCTGCATATCACAAGCCAGTGTAAGTCTATTCATTTAATTCAATCAAATCGATTTAATTAAGTTTTATTTATATCGCACATTAAACAATGGACACTGATCATTATTTCAATTTATCCCTAATCATTAACTTTCAGCTGATTTTTATAAACTTTATAGACTTTAAACTTTTCCCATGTAAATACAGAGCCACTGGAGGCTGTTACTGATGGTGAGATTGTGTTCAAACTCAGAATATTTCATGTACAATAAAATAGGAGTTTTGGGGTTTTGTTAATTTGTGGAGTTTATGTCGACTCAATGGAAAGTTGCCTCTTGGAAGACTGATGACCTGTCTGTTTTTGCCCAATGTGGCATCTAGGTTTCGTCTTTCTGTCTCTATTTATTTCACTTCATTCCAATATTAGACTCTAGTACACTGCTAACTCACATCTAACTAACTATCACCTGGAATATATATAATCATCATCATCATCATCATCACTACTGCTTTTACTCAATAACTCAAGGTAACCTAAAGCACTGTTAAAACACTGTTGAGTAAAGAATAAGACATATTTCTACATTTAGACTGAATAATGCTGGATGAGCATAAACTAATATGGTTCTAAAGCCTTCTGTACTCTATATTCAGTTTAATAAATTTGTATACATTTGTATTGCACATCAAAGTAGCTTTACAGGAATCTATATAGGCTCAGGACAAATTATAAACATATAAATTAATCCCTAATGAGCAAGTCAGAGGTGACGGTGGTGAGGAAAAAATTCCTTATCCTGGATTCTCTCAAGGTTTCTTCCTAATATCATCTCATCAGGAGTTTTTCCCTGCCACCATTGCCTCCAGCTTGCTCATCAGGGTTAGATGTGATATATCATATATAAATATATATAAGTGTCCTCAGTTCTCGTGTCCTGTTGTCTGTATGATGTCGTGTATGTGACTGCATAATGCTTCTGAGGTTCTGGTCTTACACAGCACTCGTAGTTTCCAGGTCCTGCTAACGTTGTATTGTTCGTTGTTGATAATCACCATCAGCCAGCAGGTGTACAGGCCCTCGTCTTCTGCCGAAACGTTTCTGATGGTCAGACTCAATTTGTCTCCTGACAAAATTGTGTAACGTGTCTCGTTTATTAACGGAACACCAGCGTGAAAACCCTGGACATAACAAGTGTAACTGAGCACTGATACAGTATACTTGTAGGAAGTTTCAGGATTGTGGTTCAACCCTAGTCTAGACAAACATATAGTCTATCTTCCTCTTACTAAACAAGCCTCCACAAAACACGCACCTTGAACCAGTGTGAACTTTCCAGCCTGTTGAAATGGTTAATGTGCGGACACTCGATGGTCAGGTCCTTGCCTGGTTTTGAAGAAACAGGATATGACATCATCTCCATGTCTTCTTTTCCTTTCTCATAAATGGTCACAGTGAAGCTTCCAGTTAGGCAGAAGGTGTCGCTGCTAAATGGTCGACAAAAACACCACACACACGTCAGAAAACACGACACAATCTCAACTCTGAGGGTCTAAGTGCACTGGAGTGTAAAGGTTAACAGATGTGAAGAAGCTTTATTTAGACAGTATTAAATAAATAAAACAATACAGCACTGTTTGATTCTCGATTCTGATTGGTCAGGAAGTACTGAT
This sequence comes from Tachysurus vachellii, assembly GCF_030014155.1. Taxonomy (NCBI): domain Eukaryota; kingdom Metazoa; phylum Chordata; class Actinopteri; order Siluriformes; family Bagridae; genus Tachysurus; species Tachysurus vachellii. The sequence goes on from NC_083467.1 coordinate 4,834,744, forward strand.
TAAATCCCTCTAAAAGAGAAGATGATCTCCAACATCTCTTCAGTATTAATGCTCTTGTTCTAATGCTTAATCGTTTCCATAGTAACAGCGGGATCTGTATTGCATGGACCGGTACTGCTGACACTCCACATACTGTAATCTACACATACTCCTTGCTATAAAAAGAAAACGTTTAACAGTTGATAGGGTAATGAAGGAGTCTCCAGTGTCAAAATTCTAAATGTAACTTGTCGTACTATAAATGTAACTATAAATGGATAAAAACTATGTGTTATCTTTCTTTTGCATTGATTTAAGAGGAATAAAGCATTTTGAGAAGAAAAAAATAACTGATTTGTGATATTGATTCATTCCTTAAAATTGGGGTCTCCGTTGTTTGATAAATGCTTCAGAAAACTGAGTCGGGCCGGTAAACAAAACAAAAACAAAACTAATTTGTAGCAGAAAGGGGCGGGTCTTGTCAATATGGGCAGAGACAGTGTTCAGTGCGCATGTGTGACATTAGCAGAAAGCAGTTTTAACATTGACATGGAGGATAAAAACAAAGAAAGAAAGCGAAGAAAGTAGGACCGTGTTAATATAGGATCAGCTTTCCAGCACTGGAGAGAACTGAAGGAGCAGGAAGTTGGCCACATATTCACAGATTGGAGTTTAATATTTTCATATTAAAAAAATTATTAAAATGATACAAAAAGACATTTCCCCCAAATAAGTGTTGTAGTATAACTATCAGGACATCAGTGATGTGTGAGCTGAATTTGGTGACAGTACAGTGTATTACAGTGAAGTTATTGACTGTTTTTGTAGTATTCGCTTTTCGGGTTTTGCACTTTGCAGACCGACAGTCCCTTGGAATCTGTCTCACAGTCGTCCGCACACAGAGACTTGTGTATTTTGTCCACCGTGGAGGAAAGCTGATTTTGATGAAAACTGAGTTGTAGCTGCCTCTCTACATTACTACGATAGAAAAGAGGTGTTATTTGTGTAGTAACAGCGTTTAGCTCAGGAGTTATTGACTCAGGAATCTCCAATCTGTGAATATGTGGCCAACTTTACTTAAGACGCTTTTTTCCTTCTCGATAGGTGAGGTTTTGCTTTGTTACACAGAACTAATATATGCCGTCCTTTGCATGATTATTGTATTATTATACTACATTGTATTTGTAGGTTTCATTTAGTTTTTAAATAAAGAATCAGCCTGATATTTTGTGTGAATTTTAATGCCTCCGGTTGCTCATTAGGGATGAATAGAAATTTCAATTTAACATTTGATCCTTTATATTCTGAATTTTTATATTCCTGTCAAGCTGCTTTTCCCAATGTCCAGTGTTAAAAGAGCTATACAACTAAAACTAGGAGTCTGAAAATGGACTAATGGACTAAAATGGATAAGACTGAAAATGAACTGATCTTAAAGCTAGCTGTGCTTTGAGGTGAGTGTGTGATGATTTATCTACATTATATGTTAGCTACATTAGCCTTGTAGCCTTAATGTGAAAAAACACACACTTCAGGCGAGAAACATGTCTAAAGAAAACTAAAATAGTATTTATAAAGAAACCTTTAGTTTGTAAGAGTTTATCTGCAGTTCTGCGTTTAGTGTCATATTATGTGCTTTTGTTAAAAGCTAAAATGTGAGAAATACGTTAAAGGAGATTAGACATGGATGTATTCATAGAGAAACAGTGGAGTTAAAGTTTAACTCTCAATATTACAGCTGAACCTTTTTCTGAACCTACCTGAACACGTAGGTGTATGTTCCCGAGTCTGAGGACAGAGAAGGGAGGAGCCAGAGGGTTCGACCCTGCTGTACGACCCTGTGAGCCTGTTTACTGAGGTCATGATGCTTGCTGTGGAACAACTGGAACACGGTGCTGTTGTCTTCAGGAAGTTCCCTGTACCAAATGTTAGCTTCCAGAATGGGAAATGTGATGGCCATAGCTTCTCCCTGAGCGTGGAAATCCTCAATCTCTTCACCAATCACCTCACAACCAGCTAGAAAGATCATAGGTGTCTATAAGTTTTTGGGACAACAACGTGGACCGAAGCAGTTCATAAAAAAATAACAGAAACATACAGTAACAATTTTATTATTGCAGTTAGTTATTGGCTTAGTTTAGCTAGCAAAATATTTGTATTAATGTACTGGGATTTAAACCAGAAGTGAGCAATAGGAGTGGACGTGGTCAAACCAGAATGGGTTTCTTAATTTCTTTCCAACAATCCATCCATTCCTATAAACCCTACCACTATAACTACAGATACAGTAAATAAAAACTCATTTTATTCTAACAAACAGTAATTTGCGGAATCTTCCTGAACTCCACAGTACTTACAGCCATATGACTCGAGTTCATCATGAAAGTGAAAAGTGACGTGACATACAGCTAAGTATGGTGACCCATACTCAGAATTTGTTCTCTCCGTTTAACCCATCCAAAGTGCACACACAGCAGTGAGCACACACACAGCAGTGAACACACACACACCGTGAACACACACCCGGAGCAGTGGGCAGCCATTTATGCTGCGGCGCCCGGGGAGCAGTTGGGGGGGTTCGGTGCCTTGCTAAAGAGCACCTAAGTCATGGCCAGCCCGAGACTCAAACCCACAACCTTAGGGTTGGAAGTCAGACTCTCTAACCATTAGGCCATGATTTCCCAAACTTCTCAATTGAGACTTTCTGGAAACGTTTCTATCTAACATGACAGAGGAAGTTTAGAAACTGCTTTTTAGAACAACCAAGTCTTTTCCGAAACCTGTTTATAGGTGACATCATAATGCAGCAATTTCATCATGATGCTGATTATTTTCAGTTTTGGGTTTTGTTCAATTCCAGAAAGTTCAGAAACAGTAAACCATCCATAGGTATCTGGATGATATATTTTGTTTTAATAACAATGGAGAATGTTGAATTTTACAATAAATTTACAAAATAAATTTTCACCTGTTTCTGTTTTTAAATTGAGGTTTTTTCTTGTCATGTTCTTAACAAAAATTAAGTATGAAATCTGTATAAAATAATGAAAATATTAAACTATAATTTCTTTAGAAACAAACCAAACAAATAAGCAAGTAAATAAATCAAAATTAATTAATTAATTAATTAATTTAAAAAAAAGACTGCACCTACTATTTGTATTAACTTTTGTTGAAAATATCCTTTTATCCTGATTTTATTACAGTATCTGTTTGCTAAAATTTTTACCGGTATCACCGCAAACAATAGAGCTTATATCCAGATGCAATGTGTCAGAGTCTCCTGAATTTAAAAAACAAAACAAATTAAAAAACCCAGAAAATTTTAAATAATAAATACGGTCAAAGGTTTTCTTGAACAGGATTCTGAACCCTGGAGGAAAGCATTGTCTGCTCTCTCAGGTGAATGATGAGAGTGACTGGAGTCTGGAAACTAGTTTTTCTATGTTGACACTGGTGTTAATCTTTCATTTAGCTTCAGTAACCGGTCAGAAATGCTTACTGCAGGTTTTAGACCTAAATATTTAAATATATATTTTTTTTACAATCAAATGCAAAGTTATTTTATTGAACGGTTTGAGTTCATTATGGTTCAGGTTCAGTTGTTATTACCTACAGAAACACAATCACTGGATTTAATAAAGGAAATATTTCTGTTTTAGAAAACTAATCAATTTGTTAACTGATGGATTTGCGGAGAAAAACAAATCAAATTCACTCCAAACAGCCGTAATATTCCTGTGTGTAGAAAGCAGGACTGTCTGTCTGATCCGTCCTGTCCTGGATTTACCTGTACTTGTCGTGTCTGGAGGTACCATTATGATGCCAGCAAGATTTCTTATAATAATAATAATAATAATAATAATAATAATAATAATAAAAAAAAAACATGACATAACTTCACCTGTTACATTAACTCTTACTAAAATCCACAAACCCACCATACTAAAACCCACCATACAACATTTCCACATACAGTACGTTACCTCTCACAGGCACTGCGCAGACAGGGGAGAGTCCACAGGACAAGATAATCCACACGCTGAAACCTATAACACACTGAGTGAAAGAAGAACACACACAAACACACACATACACACACCAGATCAGTCACAGGTCATGTACTGTGGGACTTTCCTACTTTTCAGACAGCCCCTTTAACACAAATAAACCCCACAGACTCTGACTTATAGAATAAAAGAGAGTTAATAATTTGTCGACTTATTAAAGAGATACAGAGATTTTTCTCTTCCTAAACTTAAACAATTAAACATAAACACTGTTAATATGTTTCAGGTTTTGCTCTTTAGAAAGACATGCTGAGAAAAAACTCAGTGCTTAAGTTTACTAGTAAAAATGATAAATATTATTAAAACATGTGCAACTATATTTTATTCCATTTACTAGAGCTAGTTTCTTCTTCCTGATCTTTCCACCACACGGATGAGTTACTGAGGTTCAGATTCACCACAACACAAGTGAGCTAATAAAACTTACAGTACATTATAAATAAATAAATAAATAAATAAATAAATAAATAAATAAGAAGAACGCTCTGGCTATGCTTTACGAACCACTGGACACCTCCAATGTTTTTTTGAGAAGCACTGATTTAGAGCCCAGTTAAAGAAGAGATTGAGACTCTCATGAACTTTCTGGACTCAATCATGAGAAGCAAAAATGATAAGTGGAAAAATCCTCATAGGTTTAATGTTTCAATCTATAAACTGAAAGTATAGTCTGAGTTTCAGTTCAGTTCAAATGTTGTACAGTAAATTCAGAACTGTTGATCATCTGTACCTCTGCTTTATATAAAGACAGCTTTTACCTTTCGTTCGATATTTATATTTACTAGCGCTGTATGATGTCATTTGCATAAAGAAAAGATTCTAATTGATAGAACAGGATTCACAAAAACAAATATTTGATATATTTTATCTAAAAAAAATTAACTGCCTGGGAAAAAAAACAACTTAATAATCCACAGTATTCAGTCATTTCAAGGTTTTTACTTCCAATAATAATAATAATAATAATAAAAAAGATTCTTTCTGTTTAACCACATTTTGTTGAATAATACTGCAATTAATTCTATATTAATTCAAACAATTTTTCAGTGACCGTTTTCTGTGAACAAATATTGAATATCTGCTATCTCTTGCACACACACACACACACACACACACTAAATTTCCTTTGAGAGATCAATAAATTACATTCAATTTATTGTTAAAGATTAAATTCTCACCTGGCTTTTGAAGGTAATCATGGTGAAGGTGAGGATTAGACTGAAAAGGTGCTGGTGATGGTAGAGCGCTCGATGGAGAGAGAGAGAGAGAGAGAGAGAGAGAGAGAGAGACTGATAAAGACATGCACAGATATATGCACATATGATGAAGGAGGAGACTTTAAGACGTGAGCAGGTTCCTTTTTCCTCGCTTCGACGTGTGGACTGTGTAGGTGGCGGTTGGGAAAACCTTCAACTGTGAGCTCTTTTAAGGTTCCTCAGAGGAGCCTGGAAATTCCTTTCCATGACACACACATACAAAACAAACAGACACACACATACACACACACACACACACTTCATGACACACATCTGTAGAACAGTGTGTATATGAACAGTGTCAGTCTCTACAGAAAATCCATGACATCACACTTGTTCTGCAGCTTGACTTTGACAAGCAGATGGTTAAATCTGCCCCAGTAGATCTGACACACAAAGCTCTTATAGATGGTTTTAAAATAAGGAACAAAATAAAAAGCCTGAACATTTTGCATCAAATCTTACAGAAATACAACACAGTATTGTTTCTGGCTAGTATGACATTATAATACACATAATACCTCAGTGTGCTCATTAAACTAATAACATTTCAATAACAATAAAAATTCTGCCTTTTTAATTTTGTGTTCATGTGAAATTTTTACGATACTTATGCAACTGCTGGCTGAATAAAACTGCTTCCGTAAAACTGTGGGAACTTTTACTATTATCTAATAACTATACATAGACCATCTCTTTCTCTCTCTCACTCAAATGTTAAAGCAATGTTAAAGATTTTTGTCATTGTGTATTTATGTAAGAGTTTGATGTAAAAAAAAAAAGAAAGAAACAGACATAAAAACAGTTAACATTATTTAATGAACACAGTAACATTAACCTTAATGGCGTTTAAGTCTAAGACTGATCTGAGAAAATGCTGAACACTCCTATTTAGTACTAAACTAGATGATAACAGAAGTGTATTCAGGAAACTGTTTATTATTTATACGACTCATGAATAACGATCATCTCGTTACAGTCAGATCTCAAAGCAGGAATAACTAAATAAAATTCAACAAAGAACATATTGTGATGTATCGATCGATGGCACACGTGACGAGTAAAGGCTTTTTGTTCATTACTCTATCATTATACATTTTTTTTAATCCATACTGTATTTTTATTTATGTATCTAGCTGCTAAGACAAATTATTAGCAATTAACCCCTTAGCAAGGACAGAAATTATAAATACTTTTCTTAAGCATAAAAGCCTGAATGTATCTACACATGAAGCATAGCAGGACAGGAAGCAGCTCAGTTCTCCGACTACACTACAAGTACTAAACAAGTACCATTTCCACCTAAACAAAACACAATTCTAACACCAAGCAGTTAAATAAACAGACAAAAAAACTGTGTAAACATTGCGCAAAGATGACACCAGCGATCGGCCATTACGTTACAAACACAACAGATTCTGTACATTCCACTGGTATGAGGATGAGTTTCAGGATGAGGATGTTTTTTTCTGTGTTCCATCTTCTCTGACTCTTCTCTCCCTTCTGACATTCTAAGTATTAGAATTATTCAGATCCACTGTGTAGTTTCTCATTATATACTCATTATAATCTAAGCATGTTGTTTTTAAGCAAGAGGCCTTAAAAATAGGCTGAGTGTTGAACAGGTTAAAGTTATTCTATTCTATTCTGCAGCACAAACTTCTGAGAAAGTGCATGCTGGCTGTGATAGAAAGGAGTCCGATCACAGAGAGCATCACAGTTTGATGAGTCTGGAGCTGTGTAGCTGCAGAGTAGTCAGAGGGACCATGAGGACTCCTAGAACATCAGTGAAAGCTTCTACAGTGGACATCAAAACTGGACCATGGATCAATGAGGTCTGGTCTGAGGAATCCTGGTTTCTTTAACATTGTGTGCATCTTCTTACCTGATGAAGAGATGGCACCAGGATGCACTATGGAGCTGGTGGTGGTCTAGGAGGCATGAAATGTTCCTCTGACATGTACCACATATATGCCTGATCTGATCTGCTGTTGCAGATCAAATTTACACCTTCATAGCAACGGTGTTCATGGTCAATGTTCAATGATCCCTGACACACTACAGAAATGGCGCGGCAACAGTGTGAGAAACATGACAGAGTTCACGGTGTGGATTGTCCTCCAAATCCCCAGATCAGAGTCTGTTCCACTGTACATGGGATGTGCTGGACAATCGAGTCCAATGTAAAGAACCTTCTGCTGACATGGGTGAAGTTCAGGTCTAGTAAAGTCATTTACAGCATTTGGCAGACACCCTTATCCAGAGTCATTGAGGGTTAAGGGCCTTGCACAGGGGCCCAACAGTGGCAGCTTGGTGGACCTGGGATCGAACTCACAACCTTCCAATTCATAGCCCAACACATTAACCACTTGGCTACCAAACGCCATCAGGTCTTGGAGAGTCAGAGGTATTTTAAGCAGTGACTTACACTCAATACTAAGCAGGTGGTTTTTGTGTTATGTCTAATTGGTTTATATGATTATTTTAAGCTTAAATATTTTTACATTTTAGAAATTCTTGGTAATAAACAGATTATTTACATGATCTGAACTCTGGCGCAGCTCATGTAAGAGTTTGTATAAAGCTGAGCATGTGTGTAATAAACATGACAGCAGGAATCTCATCACACAAACAACATGAGGAGGAAGAAGTTCGAGTTCAGATATGAATCAAGCAGCGGAAACACGGCAGAGCAACAGCGCGTACCGCATCAAACCAGAGCAAGGAGTCACAGCCGGTGCTCTCTGCAATACACGCTGCAGGACAACTTTAACACACGCTGGGATTTCCTTTTTAGGCATTTTAGGAACATACCTTCTACATACACAAGTCTGAAATTATCATATCCGAGCACACACACAATTACATTTTGTGGAAATTCTTCCAAGAGTTTCTTGTGGCATCCTGTATACAAATGACACTCAGTGTCATCACCATGAAAATTCTCACACACACACACACACACACAGCAGGAACTCCTGTGACGTTGTAAAATCTAAATGACATTAACACGCAAGTGCTCTTGTTTGGTTGTCAAGGAAATGTGACATCATATTCAAAGAAGTATCAGCAAAAAGTCAGCATTTTGTGGCGTAATGGAAGCAGTAACTTCATTACATGAATGAAGTAACTGTATAATTTATACTTTAATAAAAACTGGTTATATTTAAGCCCAAAACTAGATTAATTAGATTATAATAATTAGAGAACAGCAGCAACATTTTACAAAATCTAATGTCGAGTCTCTCTCACACCAATATACATACATCATATACAACACACAACCACACACACTCTTACCTGTTAAGAGGTATGATATATATTGAGCAGCAAGTGAAGGGTCAGTTGTCGATGTATTGGAAGCAGGAAGAATAAAGAACAGAAGCCTTTATTTTGTCACATATACTTTACAGCACAGTGAAATTCTTTCTTCACATGTCCCAATTTTTTTTTCAGATTGAGGTCAGAGCACTGGGTTAGCTATGATACAGCACAACTTGAGCAGTGAGGGTTAAGGGCCTTGCTCAAGGGCCCAACAGTGGCAGCTTGGCAGTGCTGGGGCTTGAAACCTGATCTTCTGAACAACATCCCTGAGCCTTGAGCCACCAACCTTAAGTAACCGATGAGCCAGATAGTGATGTTTAGACAAGTGAGTCAGAGAATCTCCAACTGGTGAAGCAGAGACAGATTAATGGACACCAAAGACCTGCTGATCTGTGTGGTTAATCTGGATAAGAAATCAATGGATTTTTAAAGATGGAGTCTGACAGATATTCCACTAGTCCACGACCAACAGCTCGTTTTACTCCACAAAAACATGTACAATTTTGACTAATGCGGTTTCCCATAGGATGATACTGGTGTGTCAACACCGACAGGAATCAGGAGGGATGTTCATTCAGAGCACACAGAGGAAGTGTAAATCAGAGCCATGATCAGGTGCATTCTGGGTTTCTAACATTCTAACAGGTACAAACAAACTTTTAAAATAAGTTTTAATTCATCAGAAATAAGATTTTCTAATTTCAGTTCTTTAACATGCCGTGATTTATTTAAAGGATATTTTATTAAAATGTGTGTGACCATAAAGGAGGAAGTGACATCATTAAATAAACAGGATGAACGGTGGAACAGGAAAACATCCAAACACTGGGCGCTTCGTCCTCAACGTCACTAAAGCATGAAAAGAAAGAACAACACAGAAGCATCCTTAAATTACCTTAGGAGTTTATTTTCAAAGAAAAAAACAAAGGACCATCAGGAAAATACAGGACTTCCTGCCACACACAGAGAGGACGAACGATACAGTGCCACGACTGAAATACAGACATCCAGATCAGCCGGGAACATTTCTGAAACGGCATTATTCATATCTGTCTGAGTTATTAGCCTTACACAACTGAGAGAAGAAATACTGACAAAAAAAGTCATTACAAAATAAAGCAAAGAGCTCTGTAAGAGAAAACATAAATTAAATGAAAGTTAGTGTAGCTCAACGTCTGCCTCTGTAAACATTTTCCTCAACAGGTGAAGATTATATTAAGTGAGCACTACATTACGACTGCACTAAACTCAGACGTTAAAGAAAACCTCTAGAGTTAACTCTCTTAACTATACCTAGAAGTGGAGCACTTGAAGCTCTTAAACAGAACAGAAGAACAGAAAATGTTTGCATTTCATGTAGTGGTTCCTTAACATCAGCTCTTAAAGTTTCTCCATTTTGTCATTACAGCACAATTGATTTGATTTTCTTATGCAAACACCGCAAGCGGAAATCAGCCATGAAACTGAAAGGAAATCCAAACGACTTGAACAATAATTAATACTTATAGCATTAAATAAAATTATACGAACGATTAAATAAAAGCACCTAACCAGAAATATGGTGATGAATGTAGTGTGTGTGTGTGTGTGTGTGTGTATAAAACCGGAGGGAAAAGATGAGATAAATATGAAAACATAGTTGTGATGATGGACCCAAGAAAAACCCACAGTGCTCAGCTTCATTAAATTGTACATGTACACTCACACACACACACACACACACACTCTCACTCACACACACACACACACACAAGATCTTCTGAATTTGTGTGTCCAAACTGAAGGACTGGAAACTGAAAGTCAGTTAGATAAGAGCACTGAAGAGATACTAGTGTTTCTCACACAGGAAAAGCAACTGTGGTGTGTTTACAGACAGTGTTTTTAAGAACTGACAAAATATAAAGCCTTAAATGTAATAAAGACTAAATAAAGATGTAATAAAAGACATTAAAGAGCTCTACAGAGAAAAGACCAATGAATGAATGAATGAATAAATGGATGTGTGTATGTGTGGTGTGTGTGTGTGTGTATGTGGAGAGAGCAAATACTCTTCTGAGAGTCACAAAAACAGCCATACAACCGAACCTGAAGATGCCTTCAGTAACAAAACAGTGTGTGTGTGTGTGTGTGTGTGTGTGTGTGTGTGTGTGTGTTATGCTATAAAGGAACACATTTAATATCAACAAGTGGCAGGTCACCTGCCAGGAACTCACAGAGAAGGGGGAGAAAATCCCACGGTTCATGTGTAACACTGAGGAGGTAAAGTTTCAAATAAAACTCTTACAGTCTGATTTAATAGAAACAGAACACACTTGACGTCGTGAAAAGATGATGTTCTTCAAAGTAACGGACCGGTTACGACGGCAAACAACTCCAAAGTCACGCACAATAGACTCAGACAGGCTCAGTTTGTTATTGTTACTCTGTTAAACACTGTATAAAGAAACTAAAACAGCGTGGAGTCATGCCTTTCAACTTGAAGCACAAGAACAGTATTTTCACACTACATTCCCACTTAGTGCATCGTATATATTTGGAAAAATTCTAAAATCAAATGTTTTGGGCATGAGTGGGGAAAAAAGGAAATGTCGTCCACCTAATTAATGAGCAGAACCTTTACAGTGTCAGATGTGTTCGTTTATCTGACTCGTGCTTACACACCAGCGAGGTGACATCGCTATTCCCTTTCCATTTCAGGTCATGTATTCACAGCAGGTACACCATCTTAGACACAGTCCATAAAATTCTAACTAGAGGCGAGAGAGAGATCCGAGACTCACCTGTCAGGTGAGAGAGAATGGGCAGGGCCACTCTAATTAAGCTGCGAAAGTCCATGCTTGTTACTTTCTCTGCTGTTTATAAATATTACGGTAGCACAACTTTCGACATTAAACACTGTCCCCAGTAAAATATATATTTTTTATAGATATACACACATATAATATATATATATATATATATCACGGGGGACAGTGAGAACATGCGAGCCTTAAAAATCACAAGTAGAAGATTATAAGAATCCACATATTGAGTGAATAATAATAATAATGATGATGATGATGATGATGGTACCAATAATAATAACATTAAAATATTCTTTCATGGTCCATCTCCATTCTAGATGCGTCACACACATACCAGTCCATAACGTAAATAAACTTCACTTTCCTGGGACCTACTTAACACACACTCACTCTCTCTCCCTCTTTCCATCCTGAAACTCTCACGTATTCCCCAGCACATTTCTGGCGTCACTCTACTACTTGGTCGATCTGGGATTTCTACAGAAAGAAAACATTTACACAGGCTAGCAATAATACCGTAAGATCAATACTCTCACCCGAGGCCTTCTCTCGTACACACGAGTGCTTTTTTTACTTTATCTAAATTGAAATTTCTATACAGCTTCTCAGTCTGGATTACGACAGCAGCTGAGTCGTTTAACTTGATGTGGTTTCTGCTCATCACACTGAGGATCTTGGTTGGTGGTTGTAGGTTTTCCTGACACTGTCGTCATGTGAAAAGGGAGTCGTCATTCCAGGAGGAGTGGGAGTGTTTACCAGCTGAGTAAGGACGTGCGCCCTAGGGTCATGAAGTAGACCTGGCTGGATCCTCCAGAACGCACTGATGCAAAGAATACCTGGGAATAAATAAACAATGGTTAAGTGCATAGTTATTCCACAAATACTTCATTGTGAAATGGAGGCTTCCAACAATCCCTGAGGAAACTGAGCAACAGTAATGCTGGCTTTCAAACCGTGTGTGTGTTTGCGTGTGTGTGTGTGTGTGTTTGCGTGTGTGAGTGTGTGTGTGTGTGTGTGTGAGGATGAATCTCACCTTGTCATTGCGTTCACACAGGAACTTAAGCCTCTGAGCTCTCTTATGCATGAAAACTCCATCCAGGTGGCCGGTTTCTACAGAGCGAATCTCGATGGCCTTCTCTCCCCAGCCCATGATCTGGTTGGAGCGAATATATGCTAAAAAACGGTAAAAAAGAAAATGGAAAACACTTTTACTTCTCTTGTTCCAAGATTTCACACTCTATGAATTTGTTTGAGAAGGGGGAAAAACGAAAAAAAAAAAGCACTCGATCAATGTAATGAATAAAAAAAAAAACATATCAGCAAAATCCTTCTAAACTTCTTCTAGTCCAAATCTAAAGCAGTAGCTTGTAAAAGCACGCGTGTGTGTGTCACATACCCACAGAGGTTGGCATCTCTCCCCACTGTAACACTACATCTTTTGTGATGCGGCCGTAGGTGTTGACGTACACGCCCTCGTCCTCGTAACACACAAGCAGCTCGATACCGTCTGTGTTTGGCAGAATGATTATGGCATGCGACTGAATACTTGTCTGGATCTAAACGCCAGGCAAGAGAGAGTAGAGAATCAGAATGTTTACTGAATGTATGTATCAGCATAAAGACTCTAAATAAACATTTAATTTTTAATGCTATTGTTCTAACACTTACATGAGTGGGCAGGTAGATGTCATACACAGCTCCTGAGTCTACGTCCACAGCATGGAACCCTGAGCAGGACCCGTAGATAACCTTTAACCTCTGACCTTCCTCTACGGTCAGGTCCACTAGGAGGGGCTTGTGCACCAGGTCACCAAATGACTGAGACAAAAGGGTTGTCATTATAACTAAAGTTAAGAGAAGTCATTTAAATAAATAAATCGAATATATATTTGCTTTCACTTGTTAAACCTAAAATACCACCCGCTCTTCAGCTACTACACAAAGTTTTAGCGATAATAATGAAAAATAGGGTTCAGCTATGACTGGATCACCATCTGACCCCAAAAGAATCTAATCAGGTGACAACATGCTTACAGTCAACGTCCCACTACACTCTAGATAATGCAGTTTGACTTGGAAGGAAAATAGCACCCTGGTATAACGCTTACACACACACCTTAAAAAAGACTGCTCAGAAATTAGAATGTAAATAGCATTAAATTAAATTATTCCTATTTTAATCAGTAGGGAAGAAGAGCCCCCGGAGCTACAGGAAACCTGTTGGTGCTGCTATATCAGCGTTTCTCCATCAAAAAAAAAAGACAATAGGATAATTAACCCTAGATATCATTACCTGAATATTAACCCTGATTTCAGTATCAGATCATGAATTTGAATGTTTATTCTCCTTTGACAGACTCATTTCTTCATCCAAATCATACTGTGCACTATAATGTTTCTTCAACATTATAATACTGTACCTTAACACTGGATATGTACCTAAATCTTTTAATCTAGCTGTTATCAAACCCCTGATTACTCTGTCCAATATTATAAATCCCCTGTCAGCTGTCCAATATTAAATATGCCAAATATCAAACCATCCCTTTATGTCCAATATCCTAGAAAAGGTTGTAGCTCAGCAGTTATACTCAGACCTACATAAAATGGATCATTCAGAATTTAGGCCTCATCATAGCACAGAAACAGCACTGGTTAAAGTGGTAAATGACCTGTTACTGGCTTTAAACCAGAGTTGTGTCTCCCTGCTGGTGCTGCTTGATCTTAGTGTAGCTTTTGACACCCATGACCATTCTATACTACCTGATAGGCTAGAACATGATGCTGGTGTTAAGGCAACAGCCCTGTGATCATTGGCTCCAGTCTTTCAGTTGAAACTCTGATTCATCTACAATGTAGATACTGACTTTATACATTTCTGTAAAGCTTCTTTGTGACTATGTCTGCTGTGGGGGACAAACCTGAGTAAAATGTATAAGAGAAACTATAAATCCGTCTGGAGCAATAAGGGAATGAGTATGACTGAAGTGTAGTGGGAATGTACCAAGACTAACTGGAATCAGAACAAGTCAATATTATAATGAAAACAAAGCAAAATAAAGCATTCTGAAGCATCAAACTGATCCCAGGTAATAAAAGAGAATAGAATTATTTTCTTCTATCAGTTAAATGACTTCTCAAATGAATCCTACTGACCTTGAAAGCCATAAATTTGTGGTAGGGTTTTGGAGCCCAGGCGTACACCTCCACAGAGTTCTTCAGTGCAAGGACCAGGAACTTGATTCTCTCGTATTTCACTGAAAATTAAAAGTAAATGAGGCATACAAGTGTTATCTGACAATACTTTAAAATGTCTTACAGCTGCTTCAGTGTGTTTCCAACTGATCTTTTATCTCTGGTGAGTTCACACTTCTGAGGAGAAAGAGAGAACATACCGACTTTGTAGTGGACACATCCCTCCAGATCCCCTACGGTGGTCCATCCCTGTTTCTTCTCCACCTCTGGGTCGTTGTGAAGAATCTTGTTCCTCAGCCAGGACAAGTAGTAAACCCGCAACTTATTCTTTTTCCCTGAGAAAGATACGGTACAAAAGGAAAAGAAAGCAAGTCAGTATGAAGCAGAAATAAGAAAATACTAAAACTGAGACAGGACTGGAACACTAACTAACTCTGTTAGTCTGTTAGAATAAGATACTACTCTGTTAGTCAGTTCACCCTGATCCAATAAAATGTTGTAGACAGCTGATTATCCACATTTAGTTGTCAAAAGGAAAGTATTTGATACAGCAGCCATATTTCAGTCAGTACTACAAATTCTGTGCAATCATCCAGGCGATGATTTAAGGTCCTGGAGTTGTTGTTCAATGATAAAGATATATCTAAGTATATACAAATAAATAAATAAAACAAGGGAAAGCACTTGAACAAAACTAATCTAAGCAAATTACATTTATTAATCATGGGCCATGTTTAGAATCCAGAATGATTTTGTGTATGCTACAGGCTGATACGACACCAGCCAATCCCCACTGATGTTTAACAGGAGCAGTACAAGCACAGTACAAAGTTCTACCTTCTTGCATAGTTTTTTTTGTTTGTTTTTATTAAATTGTCCATGGATGATAAAATCCTACCAACAACCTTTAAAGCAACAGAACACCAGGACCCTTTTCACACCGTACACTGGTCACTTTAGCACACCAGGACCCTTTTCACACCGTACACTGGTCACTTTAGCACACCAGGACCCTTTTCACACCGTACACTGGTCACTTTAGCACACCAGGACCCTTTTCACACCGTACACTGGTCACTTTAGCACACCAGGACCCTTTTCACACCGTACACTGGTCACTTTAGCACACCAGGACCCTTTTCACACCGTACACTGGTCACTTTAGCACACCAGGACCCTTTTCACACCGTACACTGGTCACTTTAGCACACCAGGACCCTTTTCACACCGTACACTGGTCACTTTAGCACACAGGACCAATTTGCACTCTGCACACAGGACCCTTTGGCACACCAGGACCCTTTTGCACACCGTAGATTGCATACTGCACATTTCACTTTGGAACTCTTTTTGAACTCTTTTTTCAATGGTCATTTTACATACTCTGCACATTATAATGTATATACCATTGATGTAAATTATATATAACATACTTATACATACATTTTACATTTTAATTTCTATTGCATGTCTTCTCACTACAAGGAACAGTTGTAAAACACATTTCTCTACATGTCATACCATGTATGTTTATGTATGTGACAAATAGAATTTGAATTTGAAGCAGCAGTGTGCAACCTGGAAAGGGCCAGTGCAGGTTTTTATTCTAACTAATCAGGAGCTACAACACACAACTGATTAAACAAGTGGAATGATTGGTAAGAAAACCTGCACCCACACCAGCCCATTGAGGATAGGATTAGACACCCCTGTTATAAAGAATAGAATAACCATGTGCTGCTGTACGCATAGCAAACATTCTTCTAAGTAACTCATATTAAATAACTTGGACAAGAGCTTACCTGTAGGGATTTCACTTATATAGCCTATAGTTTTCACTTCCACTATGAAAAGGCCTCACTGGCTGCACAGTGAATGATGGCTAAAGATTTAAAGCTAAAGATTTGCAATGAAGACACTTTCGACACACTCAGTATTGTATGACAAGTTAGCATATTGCTGTAGAACAGTAATGATTGATGATGGCACTTTGGAAGAGGATGAGCTCACTTCAGAGTCTGGTTTCTCTCAACATTCCTTCTTCAGGTGATTTTCCTGCTCACCAACGCATCTGGCTTGATCATCAAAGATCTTAATCTATATCTGGTTTTCTGTCCATTCTTCAAAGTGCTTGCTAATTTAAATTTAAATTAAATTCATAGCTAATCCTAAAGCCAAAAATACACAGCTGCTTCACATGATAAAATTGTCTTTTATTAGCTGATCACCAGGTCATGAGTTGCCAGATCTTCATCAGCACTTTGAGACTTGTACATGTAATGGAATCAGTCGGTGGGCGAATTGACACAGTCTGCGGCGTGCGAGAGCGTGACAAGGTTTACTCAATATCCTTAGAAGCTAGAATGCTGTAACATGCTTTAGCAACTCTTCCTGATTGCCACAATAAAACAGTACAGAGTGAACTCTATGCTGTAACCCAAAAAAAAAAAAAAAAAAAAAAAAACGGAAACAAAATTTCATCATCTTTCCTAAGTGTATTTATACACTGACGCATATACACAGATTCGAGGATTCCACAAATAATACTGTGTAGAATAGAAGGCACACAATACCATGTACAGTTACTCAATATGCTGAAGGGAAACAAATAATCAGCCAGCAGAAAAAAGTAAGAAGATGAAAAGGGTACCTGAAATAGTCACCAGCACATTTAAGCCCTCCAGGACGTCCATTTGCTGAAAGCGCCTGCGGTTGATGAGGGGATAGACCTTCCCTTGACCGCTACGATCAAGCAGCATCAGACCGCTCTCTGTCCCGACCAGCAGATTAACACCTGTTAAGAAATAAAGAAGTAACCTGCTGTGTTAGAAATTCAACTAAAATAATTCTTCACAACCTTACACCAGTGGCCAAAGAGTTCAATCAGATCTACATCACAAATCAGGCTACTAATCAAATACCGTAGCCACATCTGAAATCACAGGTTTCCAAACATATTAACTACAGCCAATATTCATTTCTGCACAGACACACAAGATAACAAACAGCCTTATAAATGATGCAGTGGTTATTCACAAAGAATCAGTTTAAGTGACAATATTCACCCCACAGGGCAGCACACAGGATCTCAGAGTTGAACCGTTTCTTGTATTTGCGGATCTCCGGCGTGTCACTCTGAGGCCGGGTGTTGACTGGGTTTACGTTCACCACGGAGCCCTTGCGTGATGCATCCTGCCTCAGCGCCTCCTGCAGCCTAGCATCATTCCCGTAACCTACAAAACCAAAAGGTCAGATGTTACAAATTGAGCTGTTGTAGCATTTGAATTTCCACAGTGTTGTATGAATAAAGTCTTATCTTTTCTTATGTTATGTTTTAATTATGCTGCACATCCGTGCTATCAATAAACCACTCCACAAATAATGACAGGTAACATTCACCTGTAGGTCAAAGCTAGTGGAGAATAGAGCTCTATAAAAATAAGTAACAGACTGTTTAGTGCATACTGTAAGTACATATTTTCTTTTGATTTATTCCATGAAGAAATAACTACATGTTCTTTGGAGGTATATAATGACCAGAATGAGCAGTAACATTTTAATATTTTGATAGGAAATAATGAAATACAAAATTAGCTTCACGTACAATTTGCCTACATCAATCTCACAGATTTCTTCATATTGAGTTTTATTATTTATTATTCCCATTTCCAGCTTGATTCTGCACATGTTGATTGCTTCTCCTGTTTTTTTTAATTTAAAGCGAGTTGGTCAAAGTGACTCAACTCACCCACATTGTTGAGAGCGCTGCCAGTGGATGGAGAGATCTGGAGCAGGCGTGGATCGATGAAAGGAGTGAAGGAAGAGGAGGACTTGTGCTTCTGCATTGTGGCGGACTGTGACTGTGATTAAATAATTAAAAATAGATGAAAACAGTAAAATGGCATTTGTGTCAGGACTAAATGTGCATTTCAGGTCTCCTGTCAGTATCTGTGCACCACACCTACATGCTACCATCAATACTTCATGTCACCTAGTGATCTGTGCTTCAGTATTCTCTATAATTACATCTCTCATGCAGCAATCATTCCCTTCCTGTGTGCATGTTGGACTACAAGATCTGGAGATATCTGCTTAGCAGCTTGTGAGCACACTAGGAGCTTCAGGTCACCTGCCCCAGTGTTACGAGAAGTCATTAAGGTTGAGTTTCCACTCAAAAGCATTTTTTCCCAACACTTAACTAGTGACCATACTTGCAGGGTTACTGGCTTTTTCAGTATGCAGATCCTATTCACCAAACCAAGCTGCACTATGAACATGTACTCTCTACATACCACGAACATGGGCTGGATAACAGCTACTTCAAGCCTTCTTGTGTTGGAGTTAATATTCCCTCAAAAAAAACAACACATTTTTCTTCACACTTGGTTTGAACTGGCGTTTGGCCACAGGCATGCCTTTAGTGATTGTTTTGTGTCGATGTTGGTCTCACCAGCAGAAACACTATGTTCAGATGTCTGCTGAGTGCAGGCACATACTGTAGAGGAATTCCAGGTTAAGTTACAACCTGCACATGGAATACGTTGGATATTTTGTTGCCCAAATGGTGACAGTTGTCTAACTGATATCCAAGTCCTAGCGGAGGGAATTTCAGATGGGGATATTGTGCAATCCAGTTTCTTTGATAGAAGTCATCTGTGCAGAACCTACCTTGTGAAATCCACCAGCAGGAGCTGAGGGCAAACTCATGACTGGCCTCATGCACAGCAGCTCATTTTTTGTGTGCTGTACAATGTTTTGCCAGTCCAGTGGAATGGTGTTTAGAGGCGTTTAGAGGTAGCTCATATCTTAATAATGTTTGATAAAGCACAGAGGCAAGTCAACAACAATTTAATATGATCTAAACATTTCTTTCACTTAGTCCTCAGACCCTTCCTTAAGTCACTGCAGTGAATGTATCTCCCTGGGAGAGCATTGGTATACTACTGCCTTTATAAAGAGGGAATGTAGTAGGTGAAGACACCTTACCCAAAGCTGCCCAATGTAAGGCATGCCCACTCGTGCTTTAGTCCCTCAATGGCAGTCCATTTGTTAACAATCAAAGGATTCAGCTAAGAGAGTTAAACAATTAGAAGATATATTACAGGATTTGCCCTGGTGGCCAAATATCTATAAGCATGAGATGAGCTGGCTGAATCCAAGATTTCTGCCCATGATGATATTGGTCATGTGAACCCTGCATTGATCTTACAGCCTTTGATGATCCTCCGAGCAGCTGCTTATTTGTGGTGGGGGCAGAACAGGTTGTAAGAAAAGCTTCTGCCACTGGAGGTCACCACTCTGCCCAGTCTCTGGCAGCCAGCCTCTATTGTGACAGGTTACTTAAAAGGTTTATTCAGAGGTGAACTGCTTCACAAAGTATGTGCTATTACCAGCACGCCATGTCACCATAGCCAGGCAAGGCTCTCTCAAAACTCACCCAGTGGGCAAGTATAGCAGTCACCTCTGACCTCTGTTACCCAGGATTTACACACAGAATTTGTTAGGTTCTCTAAACCTGAATAGATGTTGGGATACATGGTTACTAGAAACTCCATACGAATATAGTCACAATGCTGCAATCTAAGCAGGTACTCAGACAGTTATAAAATAGTAATGCACATATTAGAGATGTATTCATCTCTCTATTCATCTCTTATAATGCAGTGTTGTGCTCAATCCAAAATGTGTGTAGCTTCTTTAAAAAATAACAATGCATAAATTACAACAATAGACTTTTTATATATTTTGACTTAATGTGAACATTCTGTAAAACCAGACAGCCTTACACCACACACCAACGCACACACAAAAATCTCAATGGTGATTAAAGGACAAAACTTGACATGCAGGTGACAAGCAAGGAGGAAAACGTTTGCAGAGGAATGGAAAAGAAATGAAAATGCAGGCTAAAAGATGATCTAACTGATTAAAGCAAATATATGTGTTTGATTACAGTTGTGCGTGTCAGTTATATGTAGATTAAAGAACTGTTAAGAATGACAAAAGACCATTTTGCTAGAACACTGAAGGTCTTGTTAGATAGAAGCGCAGGTCATTTTTCCTACAGAAGGTGTTAGGAGTGTAGAACACTAGGGTCAGTGTTTAGTATAAAGCCAACATCTACACTACAGGTTCCTCAGGGTTATTCTTAGGGGAAGATATCCAAGTTGTTAATCAGCCAGGACAGAGAGGTGCACTGACATACCTCCATAAGGCAGGGCAGTCTGTCCGGAGTAGCAAGAGGGGACAGGGCAGGACTGCTGTGGCATGAAGATGTGGTGGAGGGGGTGGAAGGGCAGGAAGAAGGGGGCGAGGGCTGACTCTGCTGGAGCAGGTCGGGCAAGAGGTGAATTCGGCCCGAATAGCCATTCCGATCATTCCGGTCACTAAAGCTGGGAGCTGGTGTGGGCACTGGGCACTTTTTTACATCACCTGTACTCTGGAATTGAGAAGAGGCTGATTGTCTGTGGTGGTCTGGGCACTGAGAGGAGCCAGCTGACAGTCAGCTAGAATACATTTCTAAATTGTTGCTCATCACAAATACGCAATGTTTTAACCATTTAAATGAATTTACTCATTTAATTGAAACATATTTCAGTGATATGACCATCAAACGTGCTAGATCAATTCTATATGCTAATGTGAAGAAAACTGGATTATCAGATTTGAGCAATTCTGATTCTGATTATTAGCATCAGTGGAAAATAAATACTTACAAGACATAAGAAAAACACACACAAAAAAAAAAAAAAACACACTGACAATGTAAATTTACAAAAATTAAATAAATAATGCTGAAATGTGGTAGGGGTCGACACCAAAGCATTCTGTGGCTGCAGGGAACATTTCAGTGACATACACACACACTCAACAAATCTCAAAGCCACCGGTTTTGTCTAAATATCTTTCAGCTTCATGCACATATGAATCACCTGTCGCACAACTAGAGTGCTGTCCTTGCACGGGGTGGAGGAAGCATCATCACCATCTTCATGGATAACCATCATTTTCATGGACTCTGTCTCACCGTTGCTTAGTCTGGACGAGCTGTCAGAAAAACAATTAACATAGTCAATAACATAATTAAAGCCATTAATAGTGCATAGCGATACTTAAAAATTATGCTTCTTAGATAATTAACATTAAGCAGCGATAAATGTTGTTCACGAAAAGGCTTTATGGTGTTCTCACCCTCCACGTGAGTCCTCTGGCCCTGAGGTGGACTCCTCTCCTCCTTCCTGATCCACCTCTTCGTCATCCTCGTCGTCAGTGGTTCCCGAGTCATCGCTAGAGGAAGAGTAATCGGTGACCTTGTGTGGTGGCCTCACATCCTCCACAGCACGCAGCTCTTTGGCCAATGCGGTCAAATCCTACAGGTGAGTAGCCGTGAGTTACACACACACAAAGAGAGGATACATGGTACAACTCCTCAAATCCATTCAAGCTCTCTCGTTTCACTCTCTTGTTGCTCTCTCCTTAGCCACTACATAGATTTGATGGTGTTATATCATCATTAGCACTGAACCGCTCAGTTTCTCTTTGCTCTCCCATCTTAACATTTCTTAGCCATTCAGGGTTTTATTTTGTAACACAACTTGGATGAAAGGGGTGATTGATGTGAACAAGAAAAATAGACAAACATAAAAAGCAAAAGAACTGTAGTAGATGACTGACAGCCCCCAATAAGGTCACGCAGATCAGCTGTATGAACACGAGCAATCTGAGAACAGGAAGTGATCAGTTAGTGTGGTTACAAAATGCCAGGGAGATGCACTGAGAAAGAACATGGATTGTTAGCAGAGAACGAGTCGTTAGTAAGTCAGTTAAGTAAGATCCTCAGTTAATGCGCCTCACGCTTACCACTTCAGCCTACAAGAACCACACCAGAGGATTGCAGAATGACCCCACAGTCCACAGCAGATCATCACAAACAAACATGAAAAAAACACAAAAACAAACACCACCAAATTCCACAACAGAAATCAGATTACAAACTATGGCTAAGCTACACACACTCGTGCACACACATTCACACTCGCTGCAGCTCTCACCACCGGACGCCCAGGTCGAGCTATATCCTTCTTCTCGTCTGCTTTTTTGGCCGCATGCTCCAGCCGATGCTGAGAGCCCTCAGACTTAGATGAGGCTGTAGAAGAAGATATAAGCATTGCTGCTGAATCTCAGTTACTATCAATCGAATGGTTCAGACACTGAGCTGTAGACTATGTCATTAACCGAGTATATTTTAATAGCAGATACTGTCTCCACTGGAATGACAAAGCCGATTCTTTTCATTTGTTTAATACACTAATGCCATTTGGGTCTGAGATGCTTGACAAATGAAGCTCATTCGTGATTTTGATCATGAGCAGATTCTTCTTTCACACTTTAATTTTTTCATTTCACTTTGATACAGGTTCATTTTGGTTTTCAAACTTTTGTGGCTCTTTGTATTTCCTTTTTTAAATTCTGTCCTTCTAATTCTTACTGCTGATGAGAGCTTTGGATCTTGTGGTAATGGTCACTATATTTATATAGCGTATCAGCGTCAGTTCAGGCAGGCCACATAGTCAAGCTCGGCTATCAGCTGATGTCAATTTTCTAACCCTGCCCATCAGCTGATCTGATTCCTAAGCGCGCTATTGGTCCCTTTCAAACAGGGCGCCCTACTTAAATGCTTTTTTCAGTCTGTCTGCTTGGCTCTTTCCTCTGCATTGCTGCAACCCACCTCCTCCCCTAGCTCTCCTTGAAACTTTGTGTTTAACTTAATCAGTGTCATTCTGTTGTCACTGATGCAGGCTCTGTTCTAAATGGGGGATTTTGTCTTGCTGCTTTCCCAGTTAAATGGGAGATTGTCCCCCCATGAAGCTGCTGCTGTTCCCTGACTAGCTTTCATGGAGCTCATGAAAAGGATGGGGAATTCAGAACAGAGTCATACCTCCAAATGTAAATTTTATAAGCTTGCAAATAAAAAATTTAAATATGTCAAAGAATTGTCTATTTTGACTCAAGTGGTCCTGACTGAACTGCTCTTGAAGTCTTGTCTGAATGGCGGATTGTGAGTGCGTCACCACTGCCCTGAGCAGCTTGTCAGTGATATTGTTTGCAAGATTTTTCTTCACATCTCTCACAATGCTTCTGTGATCCACAGCTGCTGTTCTTATTGGCTGAACTGTTTCATGTCTGGTCGTTTATAAAAACAGTGGTGTCCCCAATTTTCAGGACAATCCATATTGTTGTACTAATGCCTAATGCTTGTTCAGTACCTCTGATCTGTCCTTTTTATTCAGCTTTTAAATGGCTTCATTCTCTCCAAAAGACAGCTATCTGTTCTTTATACTGCTCAGTCACACGGTTTTTTTGTTCCAATATTTCTGATGGTTTCGAATAAAAGGTGCCAAGTTGGACACATCTAGATGTAAACCAGAAAATAAAAGTTGAAACTCTGACCCATCATCTGACGTTCATCTTTTGATCTCAAACCCAAATGTCATCAATGTATAGCAAAAACAATAAGTTGGCCTTGCTTTCAGCAATCAGAGCTGAAATACAGTGGAATATGGATGAGTGGGGAACTCTGGGGACTGGGTTAAAAAATAGTATTAAACATTCATTATAATAAATGTAATAAACATTCATTCTGGTGTGTGTACGTTGTCACACATAAGTGAACATCATGTTTAAAGCCTGCACTTGTTCACAGATTCACATACAGTGGTGTGAAAAAGTGCTGGCCCCTTCCTGATTTTTTATTATTTTTTTGCACGTTTATCACACTTTAATGTTTCAGATCAAACAAATTTAAATATTAGTCAAAGATAACAAGTAAACACAACATGCAGTTTTTAAAGGAAGGGTTTCCTTATTAAGGAAAAACAAAATCCAAACCTGTTCTGCTCCTTGGCTTTCAGTAGCTCATCCGAGAGAAAGTGGAAGAAATCACAACTTGATGCAGATCTTGACTCTTACCGTACACTCCTGGCCAAGTTCTCCTCAGATGTGACTTCTGAAAAGACTTCCTTCTACAAGGAAAAACTTGAAGCTTCGACACAAGATCCTTGGAAGCTCCACATAATCATCTCTTCTTTACTCAACCCCCCAGCTCGACCTGCTTCATCCTCCCTGATTGCAGAAGACTTTGCTTCTTTCTACCATGAGAAGATTGAGGAAATCTGCAGGACCTTCACTTCTGCCCCAACTGCACTTACATCTCACAGTCTGGAGTCCTCTACTCCTTCGTTGTCGCATTTCTCAACTGTAGCAACAGAAGAGATTTTACAACCCATCCAGTCTTGCAATCCTACCACCTTCCCATTGGATCCACTCCCTTCAACAATTCTCTAGACCATCTCGCAAGACCTTCTGCCCTTCCACTACCACTATTATCAATAGATCCATAGCATCTGGTCATGTACCACCTTCAAGAGAGTAAGGGTTATTATTCCCATCCTAAATAAACCTGCTCTGGATCCATCAGACATCAGTAACTACAGACTGGTATCACTTCTCTCGTTTCTTTCAAAAATTCTTGAAAGCATTGTCTATAATCAGCTGTCTGTCTATCTCTCAAGGAACAAACTCCAAGATCCCAACCAGTCTGGCTTTAAAGCAGCTCATTCCACAGACACAGCCCTTTTCTCTGTCTCTGTGAAACTACATGCTGCTAGAACAGCCAAACTGTCATCCGTCCTCATCCTCCTCGACCTTTCAGCAGCATTTGATACGGTCAACCACAAGATTCTCTTATCCACCCTCATGAGTCTTGGGATTTGTGGATCAGTGTTATAATGGTTTGCTTCCTACCTTGAAGGGCACTCGTATCAGGTAACATTGAGGGGAGTGACATCTGCTCCACGCAGACTCTCCACTGGTGTCCCACAAGGCTCAGTACTTGGTCCTCTTCTTTTCTCCCTGTATACTCACACTCTTGGTGAAGTTATTACCTCACATGGGTTCTCTTACCACTGCTATGCCGATGTTACACAACTTATCTTCTCTTTCCCACCCACAGCTCGCAAACTTGGGGTAACCATAGACAATCAAGTGTCCTTTTCCTCTCATGTTGCTAATGTGACTCGCTCATGTCTGTTTCTTCTCTACAACATTAGAAGGATTCAGCCATTTTTGTCCACACAGGCTGTTCAGGTACTTGTTCAATCTCTTGTCATTTCAAGACTGGACTACTGCAATGCACTGCTGGCAGGTCTACCTATGAACGTAATTCATCCTCTGCAAATGACACAAAATGCAGCTGCATGGCTTGTTTTCAACCTGCCTAAGTTCTCGCATTCATAGGATGCTGCAATCCCTCCACTGGCATCCAGTAGCTGCACCCATCAGATTCAAAACTCTGATGCTTGCCTACCAAGCCAAAAATGGACCAAAAATGCAGTTCTTGCTGCTAATGGTGGCTCAACCTGTTATTAGATTTAGAGGGCAAGCACTTTTTCCACACAGGGCCATGTAGGTTTGGATTTTGTTTCCCCTTAATAATAAAAACTTCATTTAAAAACTGCTAAATATTTAAATTTGTTTGATGATCTGAAACAATAAAGTGTGACAAATGCGCAAAAAAAAATTCAAAATCAGGAAGGTGGCAAACACTTTTTCACACCACTTTATGTAGAGGTACAATTTTGCCTCATAATAGTAAACCTGATTATTATACCATCATCAATAAAAATAAATCATATTCCTAATCTTGCAGGTCTTTTTTTAAATAACTGCTCCTGTTCTTTGTGTAGCATGTGGCACGTGTGTGTGTGTGTGTGTGTGTGTACTCACTGCGTGGTCTGATCCTCTCTCCTGACCCAGTGTTAGAGTTGCTGGATGTGGAACTAGACCCTGATGAGCTGCTGCTGCTGGGCCTGGGAGCCATCCTCTCTACCCGCTCCCAGAGCAGTCGCGGATCATTGTTACTATGGAGACAGTGTTGAGTGTGTGATCCCTATACAAGCACATGCGCACACACTTCCACAGCACACACAGCGATTCAAACGTACCTTCCGACATTCTTCTGAGCTTGCAGGTTGCTCTGTGATGTGCCGATTTGGTGAGGGGCCTCACGGCGAGAGAGTACTGGTGACCTGGAGGTTGTTCTTACCGGAACCTTCCAGGGAGACATGCAGGGACACTCAGTGATGCATACTGCGTACATGTGTGTGTTTGGACTGATGTGACAAATACAACGTTAACCCTAGAATCCTTAATTTTCTGCAGATCAACAAGTTCAAAGTCCATCAGTTTCATATTAGCAAACAGCCAAGCATGAAACAGCTGGGCCACGTTGGTGCACCCTGAATAAACACCCACGCAGAGTGAGTCACCCGGCCACGTGCTTACCCGCGGAGGCTCCTCGTGTGAGTGGGGTGGCGGCTCGGGGCACGGTGGGTGCTGCTGGCCACGAACGTGAATGAGTGAGGGAGTGGACTCGCTGAACGAGTGCGAGCGAGAGATGGAGGGAGGAGTAGCTGAGCTGCTCTTTAGAGCGGCTACCTGGGACCACTGCACCTTTCCAGAGGCACAAAGCGATGAAGCAGGATGAAGAGGAGGAGGAGGAGGAGGAGACAGAACAGAAATGAAAAGGTGTGGTGGGGATGAAGAAAACAAGGGAGTTACGAGGTATGAGTGACAAAACAATGACAACAACAACAAAAAAAATGCAAAAACAAACCAAAGAGATGCTTTTACTTTATAACAAAGGAACATGAACACAGAAGTATCAGAATGTGAGGAATTATAAACAGGCTTAGAATGAAGGTTTGCAAATGTTTAATAAGCAAATTAAAAAAAAAGAAAGAAAGAAAACATCTACTTGCCTACAATCTACTATATTTGCAACTACTGATGTTTTAAAGTAAAAAATACAATTGGACTGTAATTTACAAAATGACGAATAAATGCAAAACACGCACAAATAAAGAAATCATTCAAATGGAGGGTGAAAAAGCAGAAGAATGACAGCCAAAAGACAATGGACAAGCAGGAGAAGGTCATGGGGCACGGTTTGGATCCAGCAGAGCCATTTTTGAGAAAACAGAGAATAGAGAAATGGAGCAAAAGAGAAGTAATAATAAAGCACAGAGGACAGTCAGTGAACAGTTAACATTCTAAAACCGACAGAGCTGAAAAAGACCGCAGCTGAGGAAGAAAAGAAAGAAGAGAAACAGAAAAAAAGAGATGTGTGTACAACAGTGAGATCTACCAACTGGAAAGAGGATGTTAAGAGAGAGCAAGCAAAGAGAAATCAAGCTTACAAACCCCTACATCTTTACTAGCAACAAAACTACCAGAGAGAGCAAGAAAGAGAGCGAAGTACATAAAGGTGCTTTCACTGAGCAGTGTGAGGATGAAGCAGTTAGTAGCTGGTATCAAGCTCATGATGTTAACTTGGCCTACTTAGGTAAAGGTTTTAGAAATGTTAGCATAATCACTAGGAAAAAAAGGCTACTCCAGCTTTTTTTTTAATTAAACTTGTAGTGCACTCATGATTACACAAGATTTCCTCTGTACTGAGAAAAGAACAGAAAAAAGACAGGCCTAAAACGCACGGACAACAGAAACCTACGGACTCTTACCAAACTCGACTACATCACAAATTCCACACTTTAGACTCGAACAGTGAAGAATGAGTCACGGTGAGTCACGCTCGTGATTGACTCACAGCTTCACAGAAAAATCCACAAAAGTGGCGCAATTCTGTAAAAAGTCATGACAATTTATCTACTTCTGTAAAGCAGCTATGTGAAAATGTACTTTGTTAAATGTGTTATACTATTTATAGTATAAAATAATATATACATGTTGGAGTGCTTGAATTCCAGACCAGGAATCAAATGTGGAAAATAAAAACCTCTTTGTCAGCATGAAAGTGAAGAAACTCTCTGAAGAAGAGAGGAGAGGTGGATTTGACCAGAGAGTTAGAGAAAGAATGACAAAAACGAAGAGATCTAGAAAGAGAAATCAATCAGGATCTTCTAGTAGAAGCGGTCAGTACGAGGTACACGTCGGTAATCAGTGACATTAATTTTTCCCCATAAACACCTGGTTATTTCACAAAGCCTTATTTATTTAGGTGGTAAAATTATTGTGCAAGCAAAAACTCCATGATCCATTTAGGAAGGATTTGAGAAAGCAAATTTTTCTCAGACCAGCATTATTTTGATCTAGAAGAATCCTCATACTGACCTCAATAGAGAACCATTACAGAAAGTTCTAGAATAATTAAACAGCACATCAGGTGAATGTTACTGCCTGCAGCCAGTGAAGAGCAACTTCATCACATTCAGCCACATATGGTAGATATCTATACCTATGGTGACGCGTTACCGTGGTTACCTGAGGTTCCACGGGGCGGTGCATAACAGGCTGGGCCGACTCAGAGGCGCTGCCATTGGAATAGGTTTCAGCGCGGGGCGGGACGGCAGGAGGCTGCTTCTGGGCCACGGCTGCCTGCGGTGAGCCTTGAGGTGCCCTGCGGTGCCGCTCATCTGCCTGTGAACCGAGGAGCAGCAGTACAAGTTAAACCATGAGAAGAAACAGTGCTAGGATTTTAGTTAGAAGCAGTTAAAGGAGGAGACGGAAAGAACAACAAGGTGAGCCAAAACAAGTTGCGTTAACCTGTAAAAAGAGTTAATTGTTTCAAGCACAACACAACAACACGGGAGTTATAAATGAGCATATGAGTGTTGATAATGAGTTCATGTGAGAGAAGATCAGAACAAAGCAAAGTGGAGGAGTTTTCTGCAATAAGTATGAATATCAGTAATAAGTGTGCAAGAAGAAAGGAAACTCAACAATTTAAAATAAATGAAAGCAGAAGCAAGCAAAAATAAAAATTGCTTTAGCAACTCGTACTATGTGACTAAATGGCCCAACTGGATAAAAATGGTGTAAAAGTACCAACTAGTAACAAGTCTGGAGAGTATTTTTGAGCACTGTTCTGCAGTAAACCTGACGTCTTGTAGCGTAAATATTCAGTGCACGCTTCATCACAAATGATCTAATTTATCCATAAATACACAAACATTAGGAAGAGCTAGACATATGAAACCCTGGCTTTATTAGTGCAGGTGAGCAAGCGTGAGGCAGTAGTGGTGGTTAATACCCAACTATGCAGAGAGCTGGGGTTATCAGTCCAAGCAGAGACAGCGATTAGCAAACCAGATCACGGCAACAGGGTAAAGGCTTCACCTCTCTGATTGGCACTGAGTCAGGGGCGGGGCACGGGGAATCTGACGGGAGTGTCTGATTGGCCTGGCCCTGGGAAGGTGGAACAGCCTGGGGGATCGAGCTCCTCCTAGATTGATCTTGAGGAGTGAGAGGATCCTTCTCTGTGGGCACCTGCTGAGGCTGAGGGATTTGTTTATTTTCTTGTGCACACTGCTGAGGTTGGGGAATCCTGCTCCTGTCTGACGTGGACACCTGCGGTAACGGTGGTGTTTTGGTCCTTTCCAC
Organism: Tachysurus vachellii; assembly: GCF_030014155.1. Lineage (NCBI taxonomy): Eukaryota > Metazoa > Chordata > Actinopteri > Siluriformes > Bagridae > Tachysurus > Tachysurus vachellii. The sequence goes on from NC_083467.1 coordinate 4,864,828, forward strand.
AGCTGACTGCTGCAACTGCGGGATTCTGGACTTTTCATGGCTTGTCAGTGGCTGGATCTTGCTCTTGTCCTTGTGCTGCTCCACTGGAACTTTTCTGCTCTTTTCAGCCAAAGGCTGCTGCTGTTGGGGAATTTTGCTCCTTTGGGCAGAGGACGGGGGCTGTGTAGGATTTCTGCACTTGTCTGCAGTTGGGGGCTGTGCTTGAGGCTGCTGTTGGAGATTTTTGACCTGTTGGAGTGAGAGGAGGTATGCCTGCTCCTGCTGTAACTGTCTCTGGAGTCGCTCGGCCTGTCTCTGCTCCTCCAGCTCCCTCCACTTAAATTCCTGACACACACAGTGCGTACAAGACACATGGATTACCTGCTTCATTGGTTTTTATACGACGGCCAGCTCTCATGACACCTAGTCTTAACCCCAAGGTGAAATGCGGATAAATCACAGTAAAGGGAATAACAAATATAAAAAAGGTGCATATGTTTAAACCCTAGTGTGATTTATATATTTTCTGATTACATGCAGCCTGCTAAAGCATCTGCAGCTGGAAATACTACAAACTTTAGACAAAGATCTATTTTTATGGGGGTCTAAGTCCTTCATTCATACCTTTAACTATACTTCAAAACTGTACAGAAGCTATAACACCCCTTAGGATTTCTTTTTTGCTTTATTTAGATGTGTAATGTGCATTTTACAGCAGATGCTGTTTTAGCTTAAAAAGAATGTATAAACTGAAAAATGAGAAAACCAAAGCTGATGATTCACGGTAAGAGGTGAGATGACCATCAGAGTGAGCAGTGAACGATCTACTCTCAGATCTCCATGTGATCAAAACTTTAAGCCAAGTTATACTTTTAAATAACTTAAAAAAAAATCCAACTGATAAAACACAACTCAATCAAACCGATTTAATCAAATCAAATATTATACTAATCTTTGTCGTTTGTAGATGTCTACAATATTGATCACTATCTCGTACCCTTCACACTGACCGACATGAGTATAAAAATATCCAGAACCAGGGCTCTGCTAGAAAACTGGAAATACGCATAGAAGTGAATATCTGGGAATATAAAATGACCTTCAACACTCAGTTCTCTGCAGAGAGACCTTTTTTTAACGCAAGGACACCTAAAATACACAATCACTGGAAAAATAAAGTCACTTAAATAAATAAATAAAAATTAAAAAAAAAAAGAAAGGAGGGAGAAGAAAAAAAAGAGGTCATATGCTCACCAGTAGCATGGCCTGTTCATGCAGAAGCTGCTGCTGTAGTATTTCCAGATGTCTCTGTTCCTCTTCCAGCTGCCGCCTGATGTACTCCTGTAAACAAGGCCAGAGTCACATCACCTCAACTCTCTCACCTCCTCACTTAAAAAACACTCTCTGCATATCAGCCTGAACTGGACATCTTCAGATTGAATTTTTTAATCGTATAATTATAAAAAATTCTTGGTCAAATTCTGGAGGGAGTTTCAGTTCAATTGTATTTGAAAAGCATTAAAAAATTCACATTGTCTCAAAGCAGCTTTAAAGAATTATAGAAACAGAAAAGAAAAAAAAAAAAAGACATGAAAAAAAGCATGATGCAGTGGCTGACAAAATGTACAGAGTAGAAGGATGAACTTCTAAATCATATTGTTTTAAATAATAAATACTAAATGAACTGTCATTTGAATCTGATTGGCCCCTGACTTTTCAGACACCCTGTAGAACAGTCTGTATGAGATCAAGTTCTCCAAAAACAGACCAGTGAAAGTTAATGACTACATTCTTCTATAGTCATCAATCAGAGCAATCTGGACTGTGTGTGTGGGTTAAAGTAGACAACAAAAAAACTGTAGTTCTTTAGTGTGCTTTATGTAATGAGGCTACACAAAACTGTAAATCTGCTGGTTTCATTTCATGCTCTGTCCCTACAATTCCTTTCATTCCTCCCAAAACTGTATTTTACAGAATGTCTCTGAATGCTGTAGCAATGCTGTTCCAGCATGACAATGTCCCTGTGCTCAAAGCCCCTGAGCTCCATAAAGACATGTTATGTTGGAGTGGAAGATCTGGAGTGTCCTGTACAGAGCTCTGACTCTGAGGCAACTCCACTGAACACCTTTAGGATGAAATGAAACACTGACTGATCTCACTAATGCTTTTATAGCTGAATGAACACAAATCTACAGTCACACTCCAAAATCAAGTGGAAAGACATGTGGAGCTCATTATACCAGTGATGAGAATAAATCTGGAATGAGATGTTCTTTATTTATTCTGCCTAAGACCGAAGGCTGCTTCTAGTAGCACAGTCTGAGCCTGTGACGTAAGCCCATACCAGTAAAGTGCTTGTTATCATGCCATGGTAACCGGAGTTGCAGTGAGAGCCTTCACCTGTTCACGGTCTGCCCTCCTTTTCTCCTCCTCTGCTCTCCTGCGCTCCTCCTCTTCCTTGCGTCTGCGTTCAATCTCTTCCAGGCGTCTCTTTTCTTCCTGCTCGCGCCTCCGCTGCTCTCTCTCCTGCTGCCTCCTCATCTCTCGCTCACGCCGCTGTTGCTATAGAGAGCCAGCAGAGGGGGACAAAGTGAGAGATAAAAAGAAAAAGAACCTCTCTGAAGAAGAGAGGAGCCACATGCACCACTTTTTCATTACAGCGAGAAACCCGTAGGTCATACTGAAGGCTATAAGAACAACACAGTGGATTGTCCTGTTTCTCTGGGTGCTCCTAGCCTACCTCCTCAAGCCTCCTCCGTTGCTCCTTCTGCTGCTCGATACGTTTCTGGCGCTCGGCCAACAGTTGGCGTTTGTACTCCTCCTGCTCACGAAGCTGCTGTTCCTGCAGGAGCTGCTGCCTCCTCAGTGCCTCCGAACGCTCCTTATTCTCCTGCTGAAGACGGATAAAGTCTCGCCGCAGGGTCGACTCACCCGGCACGTTCACAATGGAGCTGTGGGACAGAGAGACATCAGCTTAGCTACAGGAAAAATTGCTCATCAATCCACCCTCAGTGACATGCAAACCAATATTTATAATCAATAAGTAACCGTTAACTGTTAGGATTAAATTCTGAGCTGACATTTTTGGTATCTTCATCAACAGGTTATTAGTCAATGTTCAAATTGACCAAATGTACGATTACCTGCTAAAAGTGGCACTAGCAGGAAATAGACCTTGATTTATCTCTACCTAAAGCGAGCAATGCAGCAGCACTTTAGTACTGTAGCTCTGGCACGTTATCTGTGCACTCAAGCATGAAGGGTACTACTATTAAAACTACCCCTTCATGCTAACACTGTGCTCGTTATCTAGTAGGATGGGCGTGATGGCCAAGTGTCCGCATACTTTTGGCCCTACAGTGTAGGTTTTCCGGATTATAGTAAAGGGGACCAATTTTCAACCACTCAAACATTCTGCACACAGTAATCACCATTGTTAACTTCAGTGCTGGTTGAACTCAATTATACAACAATTCTATTAAAAGATGTTCCATTTAAATAAATGTCCCATGTGGATGGCCTGTAATTTACTTTATCCAGACTTCTGGAGTGCTGCATTAAAAATACACAACACCTGTTTTTTTTCTTCCCAAATCACGCTGATACTTTCCCAGTCAATAGAAGTTTAAATGAGCATGTAAATAAACCTAAATTAAGTGAATGGGTAGTGTGTGTGTGTGTGTGTGTGTGTGTGTGTGTGTGCATGCATGAGTGAGTGAGTGAGTGAGTGAGTGTGCGCTTGTGTGTGTGTGTGTGTGTGTGTGTGAGTGAGTGAGTGAGTGTGCGCTTGTGTGTGTGAGTGAGTGTGCATGAGTGAGTGAGTGAGAGTGTGTGTGTGTGTGTGTGTGTGCGTGAGTGAGTGAGTGTGTGTGAGAGAGAGTGTGTGAGAGAGAGTGTGTGAGTGAGTGTGCATGTGAGTGAGTGTGCATGTGAGTGAGTGTGCATGAGTGTGTGTGCGCGAGAGAGTGAGTGAGAGTGTGTGTGTGTGCGAGAGAGTGAGTGAGAGAAAGAAAGAAAGGTACCTTGGTTCTCCCTCCTGCTCTGGAGCTTCCTCCTCCTCTTCCTCACTGCCGCTGTATTCATATTCAGTCTCATCTGAAATGGCAAAGCACAAGCATTACACATGAACACACACACCCTCACCCCCACACACACCCACACCCAGACCCCCACCCACACCTTTCTCTCCCCTCTTCTTGCGGGTGCGGTCGATGTGATCCTTGAGCTGAATGCGCACTTGTCTCTCGTTCGGCTGGTCTCGGATGAACGGGTGTTTCAGCAGCTGCTCTGTGGTTGGCCTCTGAGTGTAGTTCTTCACCAGACAGCTCTCAATAAAGTTAAAGTACTTCTTGGACCTGAAAAAGATAGAGAGATTCAACAGAGAGAGAAAAGATAAAATCAGGGATGAAGGCGTAATGAACAAAGACTTGTCTATTTTGGAGATCCTTATAGCATAGAAAGTGTTTGCAGGGTGAAGAGAAAAAAAAAGTAAAAAAAAAAAAAACAAACAAAAAGAAGTCAGAAAAAAAAAGCCGAAAATGGAAACAAGAGACAACTAAAAAAAGTGAAGAGATTATGTCATGAAAAGATACAAAATAATCAATAATACTATGTTTGCTGCATGTTGCTCTGTTTACCTTTCTTACAAAACCTCAGCTGATCAGGAATAATATATATTACAGGGATGAAAAGAAAGAAGAGTTTTTATTATCATTATTATCAGAAACAGAAATCAGCATTCCAAGCTTTATATGTACTGTGAAAGGTTTGGAAATCATTCAGGATACATGCTAAACATTCATAAAGCACAAACACTGCTACACAATTTTACACACTGAGTCAAAACACACTGGGTTATCAAAGCTACATGTCCATATAGAACATTCTGGAAATCCTCCAGTCATCTATTTTTAGGTTCGTTATAAATGACAATAGAGTGGTCTGTGTGTTCATACTGCCTATTTAACCAATAACAATAGAAGACTAAAGACTTGTAGGTTTGTTAGTGCACTGTGCAGGCATCCAAACAGAAACAGGGGGAGAAACAATCTCTCTGTTTCCAGGAAGGATATGAGAGAGAACACTCGTTAACTCTGGGACTTTCTGAGAACACTGCAGGATTATTTGAGAGAGATTCTTTACAACCTCTACAGTGGAACTCATCCACACAGGGTCAGAAGACCTGGGCCTGAGCTGGAGATGCTGTGGAAAACCAACAGCTACGAATTTACAACCGTTTCAGAAGAAACTCCAAACTATGATTAGTGATATTCTAGGAACAGACAGGTAGCTTGTGTCCTGTACAGATACTGGATTCAGTTCTGGCTAGAGATAAAGTAAGTAGTAGATATTATTAGCAGGGGCAGAAGGAAACCTCCACTGGTGTGGACGTTTATTTATATGCTATATAAAGATCATTGTGAGAAATGGGTAACTAATGAAAGAAAAACCCTGAAAATGTATATACTCAAGAAAAAGCTTCAAACAGACATACGATACAAGTGTAAGACGAGCAAACAAAACAAAATACAGATTCCAAAGTTATTTTCAAACAAAATATTTAACTCTGCAAGTATTCACCCTTACTGTTGTAACAATGCCTCAGTCCACGTCAGCGTTCTACTGATTTTACAGCATCACAGTTTTAGCTTACAAATGAACTGCCTCATTAGCACACTGACAGCGGCAGTGTTTGTTGCTCAAATCTGCCCCCTTGTGGGAAAACAGACAAGCTCACCTTCTTTATCAAATAATTCAATTCAGCTTATTTGTCACGTGTCTGTTGCCTGCAGTGAACATCACACAAACACGGGAGCTGAACTAATTGTTCGATTTCGCTGTAAACTGAAGACATTTGGGTTTGAGATCAAAAGATGAACATGAGACGATCGATCAGAGTTTCAGCTACCTGATGTTTATCTCAAGGAGTTTAACAAACTGAAGTAAACTTGAGCAAGATATAGCAACATACGGTCTTAAAGTAAATTAAAATATTTCAGATTAAAATTAGGTTGTATAACTGCATCAAGCTGGTGAAGCACTGACATCATCAAACTACTGTGTTGTTACTTTGTGATGCTTTTCCAGGCTTCAGTTGTGCTTTGTTTCTCCCTTCAGGCTTCACTCAATGAGGTGAAAAGCTGCTCAGTGACTTGATGTCTGCTGACTGACTTTATCAGGATAAAACCTACTTTCCCAAAGATAAAGTCCTCTGTTGCATTGATGATGACAGAAGCTGTATGTTTGGCTTCACAGCTCCAACACCTACAGGTCAATTTTTGAAAAAAATTATTTAAAATATTATCCTAGGATATTTATTCACTTTGGTGCTTTTCTCTTGGACCAGACCACAGAAGTGCTGTGTCTAAATGGGATGATCAGTGGTTAAGACACTGATCAGAAGGCTGCGAGTTCAAATCCCAGAAGCACCAAGCAGACACACACCACTAAACCCTTGTGCAAGACGCTTAACCATACAGAGCTGAGTGGATGTTAAAACAGCTCCCAAAGTCTCAGCTATAGGCAGAAATGTGCAGGTTTATAATATTCATCAAAAGTATTTTTTTATCTTTACATTTCTCTTCAGGCAGCAATTAAAAATGACAAAGTTACACTCACCATTTCTTGGACTTGAGCCTAGGTGGAGGGTTTCTGGGAATGAGGAAGAGCGCTCGCATGGGATGCATGTCACACAGTGCTAAAATAAATAAATAAATAAAAATAAAGTAATACACATTTGAGGAAATCATTCATTCAATGTCTGGAGACTTTGTTCATGTGTGGACTTTAATTCTGTTTGTAGTTCAGTAAGTGCATCTTGCAACTGCTTAATGAAACCGCACTGACTACATGAACAAGTTACGCTTATATCACCAACACCGTATTAGAATCTCAATTAACATCCCTAATCTAAAACATTTCCCTGCTTGATATTTCACACATCATTAAGAGTTTATATAGTGGATGATGCTGTTTTACAGAGGAGCATCTGATGTAAGGCTGTTGAGACAGCGAGCGAGAGAGAAAAAGACAGCAAGAGAGAGAGAGAGAGAGAGAGAGAGAGAGAGAGAGAGAGAGACACAGACACAGGCTCTGTATTATGTTGACTGCACTTACGTGGTGCTCCTTCAGCCATCTCTATAGCTGTGATTCCACAAGACCACAAATCACTCTGGAGGAAATGGAGACAGAATTGTTTTGTGATTAGTGGAAAAATTTAGCTTAGAAAAGTGCACTGAAGCACCAAGAGAATAAGCAAAGATCACAAGGTTTCTGAGGCATGAATCAGGTGTGTGTGTGTGTAAGCAAAGGTCAGGAAAAACACTAAGCTGGACATTTCTACAATCTAATCCTTTTATTAAGTTTCTATACTTCAATGTGAATTTTTAAAAGTGCTATGCAAATAAATTGAATTGAATTGATCCAAGTTAAAAGTTAGCTAAATGTACGGAACGTGTGGGTTTCATACCCGGTAGTCGTAGGTAGCGTCTGGGTTTTCGTCGCAGGCGATGACCTCGGGTGCCATCCAGTACGGCGTGCCAATGAAGGTGTTCCTGCGGCCCACGGTGCGGTCCAGCTGAGCGCTCACTCCAAAGTCCACTGACACACACAGGCAGAGGGTTTAACACTCGTTCACACCTTTACCTCCATTCATACACCAAGCAATCAAGGGTTCACATCATAATGTGGCTTTATACAGAATCAGCTCAGGGACTTGGGAATCATAAATAAACACTGATCTGGTGATAAATGGGGCGGAGCCAGACCTTTACAATGGGGTTGCCAGATTCCAAACAACTCTATTGAAAATGAAATAATGTGATTTTTCTTGCCTTGCCGTGCAGCCTGAGTACGATCAGCAGTGAACATAAAACTAAGCAACATTAGTGCTGTGTGCTTTGGTGTGGTGCAGTGTGCTGTGCTGTGGTGCGGTGCGGTGTGCTGTGCTGTGGTGCGCTGTGGTGTGGTGCGGTGCGCTGTGGTGCGGTGCGCTGTGGTGCGGTGCGGTGCGGTGTGCTGTGGTGCGGTGCCCTGGGGTGTGGTGCGGTGCCCTGGGGTGTGGTGCGGTGCCCTGGGGTGTGCTGCGGTGCCCTGGGGTGTGCTGCGGTGCCCTGGGGTGTGCTGCGGTGCGCTGGGGTGTGCTGCGGTGTGCTGTGGAGCGGTGCGCTGTGCTGCTACGGTGTGCTGTAGTGCGGTGTTGTGGTGCGGTGTTGTGGTGCGGTGTTGTGGTGCGGTGTTGTGGTGCGGTGTTGTGCTGTGGTGCAGTGTGCTGCGGTGCAGTGCGGTGTGCTGTGGTGCGGTGTGCTGTGGTGCAGTGTGCTGCGGTGTGCTGTGGTGCGGTGCGCTGTGGTGCGGTGCGCTGTGGTGCGGTGTGTGTACTGTGCTGTGGTGCGGTGCAGTGTGCTATGGTGCAGTGTGCTGTTCTGTGGTGTGGTGTGCTGTGCTGTGGTGCGGTGTACTGTGGTGCGGTGTACTGTGGTGCGGTGCGGTGTGCTATGGTGCAGTGTGCTGTGCTGTGGTGTGGTGCGTTGTGCTGTGCTGTGGTGCGGTGCGGTGTGCTGTGGTGCGGTGCGGTGGTGTGCTGTGGTGTGGTGCGGTGTGCTGTGGTGCTGCGTGCTGTGGTGCGCTGTGGTGCGGGGTGCTGTGTGAGGCATGCTGGGTAAGTGGAGCACTGATGAGAAACTCTTCTGTTACCTAGTTTGACTTCTGCGTTTTCAGTCAGCAGCACATTTTGTCCTTTAATATCTCTGTGAATGACATGATGGGCGTGTAGATGAGCCAGGCCCTTTAGAGAAACAAACCCACACACACACAATGAGGCTGGAGAAATAATAATAATTACATGCATCACAGAGATAGATATAAAAGATAGTCACTCTTCTGCCTTTTTTTAATATACGAAGCTATAAAAAAGCAGTTATATCGTCATATATATATTTTGAAGAATACACTTAAATTTTATATCTCTATTAATAAAACAACTGTTCAAAAACATTTATGAGCTTAAACTGCAGTTTGCACTCAGCACGTCTGGCTTGAACCCTGTGCAGTTGAGGAGTGTAGAGGCATCTTTCAGCCTGGCTGCACACCACAACAGTGCTCATGATATTCACCACATAGACCTCTAATGTGTAAAGGGCTCAAATTAAAACACACAGCCTGCTTAATACTGTACTGTCAAGTGCAGCATGCTGGAGAATCCTAAAAGTGTTCAAGAGATGTGACTGTAAATGAAGGAGTGACTCAATGTGCACAATGATCTACCCTGAGGATTTCTCTGGAGATGTAGGCGATCCAGTCTTCCTTCAACCAGTTCCCTTTAGTGTTCTTCACCAGATCTGTGATGGAGCCAGCACCACAGAACTCCATCACCAACTACACACACACACACACACGTTACCAGAATCTCAACATGAGGAAAGACGGTTTCTTAAAAAAAATCTGAGAACATTTATATATATGAATGTATATAATTTGGCACACCAGCCTGTGGGAAAGCCGTAGCTTTTGTTTAAATAAAGAGGATGGGTCACTAAACACCGTTAGCTCTCCTTAATGTAAGGAGTAGCTGTGAACATGTGAAGATGTTTATGAGGACAGGAGGCTTGTGAGCTTGTGTGTAATAGCATCCTGTGAGTGAAGATATTTCACGCAGCAGTGAACGAGATTTTGTTGCAGGTATTTAAGGTTTATGTAGGAAACAATTTTAAAAACTGACTGATGCAATCATCGATCGTCCAAAGCCTAGAGGACTGGAGCCACTATATGCTTATTTCAGTAACATGGAATATAAATCCAATGAGAATTTACATTATACCAGTCAATCAGTTTACTTGGTTTGTTTTTCTTTATTCTAACTGGATCTGCTTTATTCAGGTTAGATCTGATGCTGTAGGAAGCTGCTACTGCTCGTTTGTGCACTAACAAAAAGAACAGGGCTTTATTTTTATACAAGAGATTGTTATTTGTAGCAGAGGGGAGGAGAGAAGAGTAGGGGAAAAGAGGGGAGGAGAGGAGAAGAGACAAGAGGGGAGGAGAGAGGAAGGGATGGGAGAGGAGACGAGAGGAAAAGAGGAGTGAAGAAGAGTGGAGAGTAGTGGAGAAGAGGAGAGGAGAGAGGAGGGGAGAGGAGAGGAGAAGAGACAAGAGGAGAGGAGACAAGAGAAGAAGAGAGGAGAGGAGACAAGAGGAGAGGAGAAGAGAAGAGAGGAGAAGAGAGGAGAGGGGAGGAGAGGAGAGGGGAGGAGAGGGGAGGAGAGAAGAGTAGTGGAGAGAGGAGAGGAGAAGAGAGGAGAGGAGAGGAGAAGAGAGGAGAGGAGACAAGAGGAAAAGAGAGGAGAGAAGAGTAGTGGAGAGAGGAGAGGAGAAGAGAGGAGAGGAGAGGAGAGGAGTGAAGAGTAGTGGAGAGAGGAGAGGAGAAGAGAGGAGAGGAGAGGAGTCAAGAGGAAAAGAGAGGAGAGAAGAGTAGTGGAGAGAGAAGAAGAGGGGAGAGGAGAGGAGACAAGAGGAGAGGAGAAGAGGGGAGAGAAGAGTAGTGGAGGAGGAGAGAGGAGAGAATCATGGCTGACCCAGAGTTGGTCATCATGTCCTGGTGGGCTCTTCTTGATGAAAGCTCCATAGTAAGTGGCAATGTTGCGATGGTGAGAATATTTCTTCAGCATATTAATCTCCAACTTGATTTCTTCCTCTTCATCCTGAAAACAAATGAGAAAGAGGAGCATGAACGAGCTGAACAGTGTGCAATTACACCTGATTAACAGAACTATTAAACTCTAAATCAGCGGAAAAACACAATTCTGTGATGCAGTGAAGCAGAAAATAAGAACATTTCGACAAGTTTCACACAGTCAGCATCTTTACAGGCCTCAGCTCCTGACTCCACACATCCAGAGTTGAGTGTGTTTGTGTGGGAGTGTGAGTGTGTGTGTGAGTGTGAGTGTGAGTGAGAGAGAGAGAGAGAGAGAGAGAGAGAGAGAGAGAGAGAGAGAGAGAGAGAGAGAAGCATGGAGAGCGATGTATAGCAATATGGCAGAGACATCATCCTCTTTATCCTCCTCTCAAAAAGTCATCTCTTACAGAGAGAGAGAGAGATGGGGGGGGGGGTGAAGGAGAAAGGGAAAAAAGGGAAAACACATTAGCCCTTCCCATAATCCCACAGCAGTTATGCTGAATGTCCTTATGAAAAGAAAAAAGAAAAATATATACAGACCCAACACACCTCTCTCTCTCTCTACCTCCCTTCCTCTCTCTCTCTCTCTAACAGGAAACTGTATGTGGGTCAGGCGCAGGGCTGCAATAGTGGATCTGATTCACACGCACACACTCAGGAGTGTACAACAGATGGTGATGCAGTTAATGTGTCATTTCTACACAAGCTACAGCTGCATTACTCTGCAATCACACACACATGTACACACACACACTCTCCAGGTGCTATGTCTGCCACCTCAGATCACACCTGTTCAGATGACATTTAAATGTTTTTTCTGCCTGTGTTTCAGCCTCTAAACTGCTCCTACATTCATGTCTCTTGGCCACGGGCTCTGTCTCACAGTCTCGTACAAAACCTTCTCATTATAAGGATTAAAAAAACCCAGCCGTATACACACTGTTCTTTCAGAAACCCGAAGTGGATCTGACACGACTGAAACAGAATAAAGGACACGATCAAAGTGTATGTGCTCCATTTCTCTGGTCCTCATCACGGTCCAGTGAGAGAGACAGGAGATACAGCTGGCTGATGGCTCGGTCACAGATAAGTAGAGTATGAGCTTGTGAATGATTGTTAGCACTGAGACACCAATCTGACTTATATGTTGTTCTTAAGAACAGAAAATAAAACACTTGTACTAAAATAAAGCTTTGTTTATAATAGGTGTCATGTCTGATTCCTCGTCATTTTCCTCGTCAATTCCTCGTCATTTTACCTCGTCATGACTGTAAATTGAACTAACTGCCCTTTTCAGGAAGGATTTCTACAAATAAACTCCTACTAGTGAAGACATGTAATTCATATGAGAGCTGTACTCATGTTTCACACACACACACACACACACACACACAAAACACCACAACCACCCAAACACCACTGCTACAACACCACACCACAACCACCCAAACACCACAACCACCCAAACACCACAACCACAACCCCCCACACACCACAACCACCCACACACCACCAAACACCACCACACCTCCCCAAAAAACCATAACCAACAAACCAAACAACACCCTGAACACCACCATAACCTCACAACAACCCAATTAACTGCACAGCAACAAAAGATCAAGCTGACTGTATCTGTCTAATACTCTGAAGGATCTCAACAGCAAAGTGTTAATTGGCATTTTCAAAAGAACAAAACAGCCCTCTGTGTGTGTTAAATATAAGAGATACTCCCCTCTGTATATCTTTACTGACGACAAACATACAGCAATGTCACCCTACAGCTTTTTAGCTACTGAGTGCTACACACTACTGTGTACAGTAAACAGAATCATTTATATTATGGGGCTTGTTATAAAATTCATCAAACACTGCAGAATAAAAATCAGCTGTTACTCAGAAAATACTACTGTATTATATATATATATATATATATATATATATATATATATATATATATATATATATATATATATATATATATATATATATATATACACGTGCATATATATATATATATATATATATATATATATATATATATATATATATATATATATATATATATATATATAAGTGCAACAAATAATGAAACTTCATCAAGCCCACACTTTTGTATATGACGTATGTTTAACTGTTATTAGAGATGCTCCAATCAGCATTTTTGGGGCCCATCGCCGATTACCGATCACCAAGATCATGATCTGCCGATCACAGAATGGCAGGGGAATGGGAATCTTTTATCTATAATCTAGCAGAGTTTGCACCATTTTTAAAAATGAAATGGTGCATTAAGGCTACTGTAGGCCATCTTTCTCAAATAAGGCAGAGTAACTTAAAATTATTCCAAACAAAAGGGGTCAGGCAGACCAACACACATCAGATCAGCTTAATGGGATGTAGCCTCTTAATACACTGATTACATTTTATAATTGGCAGCAAAATGTAAAACTTGTTACACCAAAACTGGCTACTGCCACAAAGGACAAAACTATGACAGGTGTTTTTTTTCTGTTATTATTATGAACGTCTGATGTAGTTGAGGAACCAACTACATCAGGTCCAAAAAATAAAATAATGAAAGCTACTGTAAGCCAATGCCATCCTTTCTAAATAACAAGGCAGAGAAACAAGGAGGCCAAGCAGATAGTTACCAACCAGATGAACTTGGGATGGTATGAGGTTACACAGGCCCAGGCTACTTGTAAAATGTAAATAAAATGTAAATAAAATTTTTAATATATTAAAAATTAAACAATTGGCCACAAAATGTTTCAAACCAAAATATGCTGGGCCTCGGCCTACTAACACAGAGTACAAAATCCTTCAGGTCTCAATCATAAAAGGCATCACTCACACTCACATCACTACTAGTTTAAATACATCACTCACAGTCGGCTGGTTGAGGGATGTTGGTTTCGGCTGGTTTAGTTTCTCATACTCGGCATATTCAGTTGTAAGATGCCTAATCATGTCAGTGGTATTAAAATGCCGTTGCTTGCTTCCACCTCGAGGGATTTCATCACGACATACGTTGCAAACGGCTAACTTTATGTCTTTATCGGACACTTTGAAAAACTTCCAGACGGGAGAACTCATGTTGCCACTGGTAAGCTCCGCTCTGCTGTTGTTTACCTGTGCGCCGTGCATGCACGTGTGAAAAAGTCGCGCGAGTAATTTACGTCACGTGATCGGCTTTTTTGATCTGCTTTTGGGGTTCGCCGATCAAGCTATTTTTAGCCAATATCGGCCGATCATGATCGGTGGCCGATCAATCGGAGCATCACTAACTGTTACATTCTGACACACTTTTATTTTGTTATACGCTGCGATTGGATCTCACACACACACACACACACACCCCCACACACTTTCTGTACTCTTCCAGTACTCTTCCAATGCTGAATGATTTAAAGGTAGGGTCTCAGATTTTTGAGAAATGCTTCAGAAAACTGAGTCGGCCGAAAAATAAACAAAAAACAAAACAAACATGAAGCCAATGAGCAGAAAGGGGCGGGTCTTGTCAATATGGGCAGAGACAGTGTTCAGTGCGCATGTGTGACATTAGCAGAAAGCGGTTTTAACATTGACATGGAGGATAAAAACAAAGAAAGAAAGCGAAGAAAGGTTTACGATAAGGTAAGAAGTAGGACGTGTTAATATAGGATCAGCTTTCCAGCGCTGGAGAGAACTGAAGGAGCAGGAAGTTGGCGCATATTCACAGATTGGAGTTTCCTGAGTCAATAACTCCTGAGCTAAACACTGTTACTACACAAATAACACCTCTTTTCTATCGTAGTAATGTAGAGACGCAGCTACAACCGTGTTTTGTGTAGTAACAGTGTTTAGCTCAGGAGTTATTGACTCAGGGAAACTCCAATCTATGAATATGTGACCAACTTTACTTAAGACGCCGAGGCGCTTTTTTCCTTCTCGATAGGTGAGTAACGTTGGTTTTGTTTTGTTACACAGAACTAATATATGCCTTTGTCCTTTACATGATTATGCTTGTGTGTCATTTTTGCTTGTTTGTTTATCTGCAATCGTATTGTTCTTCCCTTCAGCTATGATAAAGACACATTTCTTTCCATTAGTTGCCTGGGTTACATATGTATATGTGGGCGGAGCTATCAATACAGGGGTGGGACCCATTTGGCTTGGGGCGTGTTTGTTTTGGTGATTTCAAATGTCGACATTGGCTTTCAAAAATCGGAGACCCAACCTTTAATGAAGTGTTAAGTCTAATGTAAGTATAAAAGTAATACACCCCATAAAGTAGATTTTTATGAAGGCAATACAGGTGATGGACAGGTGTAGGACAGGTGAAAGACCAGTGAAGAACCAAAGTAGGACCAGTGGATGGACAGAAAAAGACAAGAGAATGACTTTGCTCTGATTTATCTCGTGGTGACCTGTGGGGGGTGCTCTGGGAGTATGGGGTCCGGTGCCCTCTGCTAAGGGCTGTCCGGTCCCTATATGACCGGAGCAGGAGTTTGGTTCGCATTGCCGGCAGTAAGTCAGACTTGTTCCTGGTGCATGTTGGACTCCAGCAGGGCTGCCCTTTGTCACCGGTCCTGTTCATTATCTATATGGACAGGATTTCTAGGCGCAGTCGGGGGCCGGAGGGAGTCCGGTTTGGGGACCACAGGATTTCGTCTCTGCTTTTTGCAGATGATGTTGTCCTGTTGGCTTCCTCAAATCAGGGCCTTCAGCGTGCACTGGGACGGTTTGTAGCCAAGTGTGAAGCAGTGGGGATGAGAATCAGCACCTCCAAGTCCGAGGCCATGGTTCTCAACCGGAAAAGGGTGGCTTGCCCTCTTCAGGTTGGTGGAGAGCTCCTGCCTCAAGTGGAGGAGTTTAAGTATCTTGGGGTCTTGTTCACGAGTGAGGGAAGGATGGAGCGGGAGATCGACAGGCGGATCGGTGTATCTTCTGCAGTGATGCGGTCGACATACCGGTCTGTTGAGGTGAAGAAAGAGCTGAGCCGCAAGGCAAAGCTCTCTATTTACCAGTCGATCTACGTTCCTATCCTCACCTATGGTCATGAGCTTTGGGTCATGACCCCGGATACAGTCGGCCGAAATGAGTTTCCTCTGCAGGGTGGCTGGGCGCTCCCTTAGAGATAGGGTGAGGAGCTCGGTCACTCGGGAGGAGCTCAGAGTAGAGCCGCTGCTCCTCCACATCGAGAGGAGTCAGCTGAGGTGGCTCGGGCATCTGTTCCGGATGCCTCCTGGACGCCTCCCTGGGGAGGTGTTCCGGGCATGTCCAACCGGGAGGAGGCCCCGGGGAAGACCTAGGACACGCTGGAGGGACTATGTCTCTCGGCTGGCCTGGGAACGCCTTGGTATTCACCCGGATAAGCGGTAGAAAATGGATGGATGGATGGATGATTTATATCGTCAGTCCTAAAACACATCCAGACTATTGTTTATCTCGTACAAATCTTTTAAGCTTCCATCCAGTTCCTTCCATTCTGGGATACTAAATGATGGAAAAATTCTTGAAAAAATGAGTTAACTTTGCTCTGCAATATTATTTTCCCCCTCAGTCTTTGATGTCCTACAACACACGGCATAAGCTGCACCAGTTCTTTTCTGGTTGTGAAGGAAAACCTCCAACAGTCTAGGAAATGGTTAGAAATCACTTAAATCTAGTTCCCTACAGATGACATTGTGGTGGAACACTGACGTCAACCTGCCACATGTACAACATGTAATTAAGTCGTATATTTAAATCATGGAAATCATGCGGACATCAGCTTTCTATTAATTAAGTAATGCAATTGCAACTGTTAGCAGAGAGCCTGCACATCGCACAGAGATAAAATATATAGAGAGCAGAGTAACCAGGTTCTGTAGCAGGGAGCTGAACCATTACCAGGAATCAGCTACATTTATAAAGTGACCTATAGCCTGAATGCCTGAGACCAGTTGTGTGACCATGTTATAGCAGTTAAAAAGAGCTCTTGTATCGATTTTATCTGCACCATCCACTCGACTCTGAGAGCTATGCTACCTGAGAAAGAGTCTACATAAACCGGTCAATTTAGACTCTAAAGCTCCGTTTCTACTACAGAGCTCGTTGTGTTTCAGCTAAACATGTTCCACTGGGTCAGAGATACTGTTTGATCAACCTTATGCACCTACGTTCAGCATTTTATTTACAATGCAAACCCAAACAAAAACAATGTATTTTTAAAATTTGATTAGTTTTATAGAGTCTAAATGCACATTGTTTGCACACTGCCTGCACATGTTCTCCATTGAAATGTTCTTTAAAATGTTCTGAGAATCGACCCACTATCCTGAATTGAATAGTGAATCAAACTGTGAGAGTAGTAATATGAATTAAAAATGATCAATCAAACAGAATCATGAATCAAACAATATTGTGAATCAAACAGTATCTTAAATGCAGTATCATGAATCAAAGAGCAGTGTGAATGAAATAATATCATGAATAAAATAGTATCACACATCAAACAGTTTTTTGAATGAATCAAATGAATTGAATCTAAATCATGAACACTAATGTAAATCCTGAACACAGTGTTGTGAATCATAAGCACAGTAGAGTATCATTACACCTCTAGAAGTGTCCGATTTCTGCAGTTTGCCTCCCTGTCGTTCTATTATAAATAAATTAGTAGGTGCATGAAGTTTAACATTTTATTCTTACAATTTCTGAGAGAAAACAGGGGACATGTTTGGACTCTAATCTCCAGGCACATTTCTACACATGAATTGCTCTACGATAAACATTATCCTCGATGTCCCAATGATCTAAAATTCTCTAATGTGTTTAATTCTTACCTCTGTGACGTCCATGACTTTGATGGCTGCCAGCTGTCCCGTTTTGACATGCCGACCCTGCATGAAGAGAAAAGAAAAGGTGACGTCAGCAATTGAAATCAAGAGGTGCTTTAAAATGGCAACATGAAAACAGAAACTAGGGTTTTGCAGAGTTTGCATGGGCTCTCCATGCCTCTGCATACGGTTTCCTCCCCAGTACAGAGACATGCTTTCCTCAGAAGCATGGAGAGAAGCAAGCAAAGTGCCACCATTTGGTTCCTCCAGCAATTGTAATCTCAAATCAGGCAACTGCCACGATATTCTGAGGAGCAGACAGTCTTTCAAAATTGCTGCAGCTTTTCTGCAGATTAGGGTCAAGACCTTTCTGTGTTTCTGTAATAGAAATATAACCCCTTTCTGTGAGCTTGAATACAACTTTCCTCATACCTTCATTTAGTTCATGTTCATTTACATCATAGTCGTGTCTATTAGGAAGACGCAATTATTCATCTACAAACAGGTTCAAAATGACCTTGAAATTACAGCAAGAACACGGTCCCAGTTAACCCGGTCCCAGTTATAACGGTGTGCTGTTTACACGTGTGCACATAAAGAGGGACTGAGACGTCATTATGGTCTAATGAACACCTCCGGGGTCACTGCATGTCTGAAGCACTGATCATTTGCACAGTAAACACAAAAACATCAAAACCTACGGTTCAACATACAAATATTTTATAAACTTCCTCTAATAAACATACTGACAACATACTAGACACTGTGTGCAAATTGCTTCGTGTTATAATTATGAACGATGTTCTTATACACGTCCTGATTGGTGTAAAGTGCACACGAGCACGACCAGTCTGTCTGTTGTGTGAGTGTGATTTAAGGAGCCTCCTGCTGCACACAGTGAGCTACAGTCCCTCAGCAGCACAGCTATAAATAGAGCTCAACCTTTTTAACCAGCTCCTGTTCACCCTCCAGCTGTTAACCCACACATCAGCACGGCAGACTGCACGGCACAGCAAGAGTTAACCGTGTCGGTGAAACAGAGGGGGCAGGGAGAGGAGGCCACAAAAAAAACACTCATGTGGGGAAGGGAGAGAGAGGGGGGAGAGAGAGAGAGAGAGAGAGAGAGAGAGAGAGAGAGAGAGAGAGAGAGAGAGAGAGAGAGAGAGAGAACATGAGACAGGAGCACAAAGACAAATCATGAGAAAGAACAGAAGAAAAAAAGAAGGGGAGTTGTGAAGAGTGTGTATGTAAATGCGTGTGTGGGTGTGTACGCAAATGTGTGTGTTCCAAACTCTCCATGACTATACATACTTTCAAAGCAGATTTGGCTTTAGATGGTGAAGCTTCCACAATCTGTGTGCCATTGTGGGCACAATGTTCAAGCTCATCTACATCCAGGTTTGATGTGTTGTGAGTTCAGAGATGCTTTTCTGTTCACTATGTTTATACAGTGAGTATGTAAACAGACTTCCTGTTTACTCAGACCAGTCTGATCATTCTCCTCAGACCAGTCTGATCATCTTCTCATCAATGTTTCAGATCCTCCACACATAGGCTCTGTTTGTCATCCCCACCATTCTGTGTAAAATCTCAGGAGATCAACGGCATCTGAAATACTCAAATCAGCAACTATACCGCACTTAAAGTCCCAGAGGTCAGACTTTTCCTTCATTCTGAAGTCTAATGTGAACATTAACTGAAGCTCTTGGTCTGCAGCAAATGATTAAATAACTGCGGTGATCGAAACTTGTGCATCTTTCAGAAAATACTTAAAACTTTACTCTCAGCTTTACTCTCTTTAAATGGCTGTTGTTCTGTTACATGTACTATCCATTTAACACAATAAGAAAGACTTTTCAGTTTATTCATCTCAGAGTTGATTTTTACAATGAAAGAAAAATATCATTTAATTTTGTTTATGTTGAGTTTATTTTTAAAAACAATAAAAGATCTAAAAATCTTTTCAAATCCTTGCCTGATGCAACTGGTTTGTAATTACTTCTGTTCAACTGCAGTGAACAGAACATATAAAGGAGTTGAACTCAAACACCAGGGAGCGTGAGAAGACTTCCAGCTCACAACTAATTCACACCATCACCTCTGCTTGAAATAGCTCTGAGGCGTTACCATAGACACAAACAACAGCGGGGCGGCTGAGGAGCAGAGAGAGAAAGCAGGCTGATTCGACGTGAAATTCAAGTCAACAGCAAAACCTTTCAACAAGCCATGGCAATTTCATTACACGTCGATAATCGATAAGCGTCCTTCAGCCTTATCCATCAGAGCTCTCTATATGAGCAGGATCATGACGAACACGATTGGAAGCAGTCTGTAGACAGGAGGACAACTAGCACTATCAGGAATTGTCAGTTGAAACATCTGTGGAAATGTGTTTCCTTGTTGCCGAAATCCTTTATAAACCTTAAAAAGCTGCCATGAGGTCCAGGGTTTGAGGTTTGGGGAAAGTGTTTTAAACAGTCGTGTGTGGCTTTTACAGGTGGGGAATTAAACTGAGCACTAACTCAGTGTTCACACAGCTGCTCATTTTCAGAGACACAGAACCATGATTTCAGCACAAGCTACATTTGAAATGAGATAGATAAGATCTGCTATCGTGATGAATCCAAAATTACAGGCTCAAATCATTCCATTCCTTTGTGTCTCAGAGATTTTCTTCCTACCTGCAGTTATTTATTCCGTATTATTTATTTATTTCCGTAAAAGTAGCAGAGCTCATTGTACCATAAGCACCAGTTGGTATGGAAGCCTAGTACATATCATGCAAATCAAATGACCAGTTTCATATCAATTACTGCCTTATTTAATGTTTTTAAATAGTCAGCTGTAAAAGCTGTATATAAAACACTGTAGCTGCTACCACTTCTCACTGAAAGTAAAACTGCACACAAGGATGTGGTCTGACCACCATGACTAGGCACTGGACTGGCTTCATAGCTATAAGCTCTGAGAGGATCATCACTTCAACAATACTTTACAGCTGGGTGACTGTCTTGAGTCTGACTCAAGTAAAAGACCTGGAGATTGAACAGAGTTTATGCAGATTATGCCAGAAATACTGGACCGTTATCATTTTTTCTCAGCTTGACATTTAACCATTTTTTTCATGCCTGCATGCAACAAATACCAGCGGAACAGAATTCCAAGTAATCGCCGGTTTTCCTGAAGTCAGTAGCTCGACTGCATTGTTGTCACAAAATGCCACTGAATAAATTCAATTTCCAGACCCATTCCATTTGTTGCTGTTCAACATTAATACTTTTGTGTTCTTCAGTTTTCAAACAGTACACCTTAATATCCATCCATCCATCCATCCATCCATCCATCCTCTACAACGCTTATCCTACTGGGTCGTGAGGAACCTGGAGTCTATCCCAGAAAAATTTGGGTACACCCTGGACAGGATGGCAGTCTAATTACAGGGCACAATCTCTCTCTCTCTCTCTCTCTCTCACACACACACACACACACACACCCATTCAAACACCACAGCCAATAAAGAGATGCCAGTCAGCCTACAACACATGCCTTTGGACTGTGGGAAAAAACAGGAGAACATGTCAAGAACATGTCAGTAGAACAAAATCGAACCTCTAACCCTAAACGTAATAAACACCAAGCCACCGTGCCCCTGCAGCGTAATATCCCCCCTTTATTGATCTGATGGCAGGCTTTGAAAGTAACAGTATACAATTAATTGTGGGTACATGTTTAAATAAGTAACAAATACACACATGGCTGCTAAATAAACAACCGATATTCCTGCTTGTGCCGCATTTAAATAATTCCAGTTGTATAGTGTGTACAAGACAGGACTGTACACCAATTTCTGTTCAAGAACATTTAGAAACTTTGTGTGTTATGCTGATAGATAAGGACTCCTTCAGTCAAAAATACTTAGCATCAGAACTCCTTTGGACAAATCTGCCTTCTGTGTGTCTAAGATTTAGAGACAGATTTGTCAAAACAAGATCACATCATTTTACAAAGCCAAAAAAGGTAAATGCAGAAAACAGTGGAGAGTTTGAGCCGAGTCAGTGTGAGTAAAATATGTTCACCACACCGTGCCCATCTCACAAAGAAGCAAATAAACTTTCAAGCATATAAACACTGGACATTTATAAAGATGACTGGTTAAGAGTCATAATGCATGTTAACACGCTCAAAGCCTGAGCTGACTTTCACCTCTGTTTATTAAATGTGGCAGTAAACGGTGTGTGTGTGTGTGTGTGTGTGTGTGTGTGTGTGTTGGAGTTTGAATATAGTGGAATTTAGGCCTGCATTCTCTTGGGAGTTAAGGAGTCTGCCTAGCTACAGGAGAAATGCACACTGCACCACAACCAATCACAGCCTGTGGTTTCAGTCAGCTGACAGCCAGCCCACATCCAGGAAGAGGAGGAGGAAAAAGAGGAGTCAGTCTCAGTCAAAAAACTCAATAAACGTGTGTGAGAGAGTGAGTGAGTGATTGTGTATGTAAAGTGAGTGTGTGTGTGAGTGAGTGAGTGTAAGTTAGTGAGTGAGTGAGTGTGTGTCAGTGAGTGTGAGTGCGTGTGTGTGAGTGAGTGAGTTGGTGAGTGTGAATCAGTGTGTGAGTGCATGTGTGTAAGTTAGTGAGTGAGTGTGTGTGTGTGTGAGTGAGTGAGTTGGTGAGAGTGAATGAGAGTGTGTGAGTGCGTGTGTGTAAGTGAGTGAGTGAGTGAGTGTGTGTGTGTGAGTGTGAATGAGTGAGTGAGTCAGACAGAGAGAGACAGAGAGATACATTTATTAGAGATGCTCCGATCAGCATTTTTGGGGCCCATCGCCGATTACCGATCACCAAGATCATGATCATGATCTGCCGATTGCCGATCACAGAATGGCAGGGGAATGGGAATCTTTTACCTATAATCTAGCAGGGTTTGCACCATTTTTAGAAATGAAATTAACTCTAAATTAACTGTATTGAGAAAAAAAAACTGTAGAAATAAGTTACAAAATGTAAAACTTGTTACACCAAAACTAGCTACTGCCACAAAGGACAAAACTATGACAGGTGTTTTTTTTCTGTTATTATTATGAACGTCTGATGTAGTTGAGGAACCAACTACATCAGATCCAAAAAATAAAATAATGAAAGCTACTGTAAGCCAATGCCATCCTTTCTAAATAACAAGGCAGAGAAACAAGGAGGCCAAGCAGATAGTTACCAACCAGATGAACTTGGGATGGTATGAGGTTACACAGGCCCAGGCTACTTGTAAAATGTAAATAAAATGTAAATAAAATTTTTAATATATTAAAAATTAAACAATTGGCCACAAAATGTTTCAAACCAAAATATGCTGGGCCTCGGCCTACTAACACAGAGTACAAAATCCTTCAGGTCTCAATCATAAAAGGCATCACTCACACTCACATCACTACTAGTTTAAATACATCACTCACAGTCGGCTGGTTGAGGGATGTTGTGGGTTTCGGCTGGTTTAGTTTCTCATACTCTGCATATTCAGTTGTAAGATGCCTAATCATGTTAGTGGTATTAAAATGCCGTTGCTTGCTTCCACCTCGAGGGATTTCATCACGACATACGTTGCAAACGGCTAACTTTACGTCTTTATCGGACACTTTGAAAAACTTCCAGACGGGAGAACTCATGTTGCCACTGGTAAGCTCCGCTCTGCTGTTGTTTACCTGTGCGCCGTGCATGCACGTGTGAAAAAGTCGCGCGAGTAATTTACGTCACGTGATCGGCTTTTTTGATCTGCTTTTGGGGTTCGCCGATCAAGCTATTTTTAGCCAATATCGGCCGATCATGATCGGTGGCCGATCAATCGGAGCATCACTAACATTTATGTCCCCAAGAATTCAGAAATGATCTTTTCTAAATGTTTGTCTCTTGTCAATGCAGACAGAAGTTTGATAGTACATGTATGTTTACAGCCAGGTTCATAAATATTTGGACACAGACAAAGTGATTTCAGCTACAGCGCAGTATACTGGAGCTGATATGTAATGAATATTAAATCTCTGTCAGTTCTAATCTGAGGGCAGGGTGTAGGAACCAGGTGATGGGTATAGAAATGACAGCTTTTTATTAACTGGTCAAACTAACAATGATAAATTATCGTTTTTAACACTTTTTACATTTTAATAGACATCTGCAAAACCTTTTACAGTCTTTTTCTGCAAGCTCCAAGTCACACAAGTGAAATGCAGCTTAATACGATTAGCTCAGGTGATTGAGTTGTGATGAATGCTGAACAATCTGCTTCTTTGCCTTAAATCAGTCTTTGGCTGTATTTGATGTGTGCTTCAGGTTATTGTAAATCTGCGGTGTGAAGCACAGTCCAATGAGTTTTAAAGCATTTGGCTTAATGTGAGCAGGTATTATAGCTCAGAATTCATCCTGCTGTTTTTCCCCACCACATCATGGATAAAAATGAGAAAACAGATCCACTGGGTGGTTCGCGTCACTTCCTGAGCAGTTCCTTACCTTTCTTCATACTCTTCTCTTCATCATTTTAGTAAACATCTTTGTCTTTTCTGTCCACAGCATGTTATAGAGCAGCACAGGCCTTTTTCTTAAAAATGGCCTTTTTCTTTAAAATCCCACAATATACATTACAAGATGCATTTGTGGTAAATCCTCCTTCTCTTTAAGAGTTTAGCCATACCTAATGCTTTTGCTAGGGTTGGTTAACTGTGGTCATGAAACAACTGAGAAGTCAATCCACTAATGCAAGGGGCAAGGGGTTTTGGGTTTTTTTGGGTGGGGGGGGCTAAATTAATTAAGCTAAATTAATACCTTAGTATATAGGTACATAAATATTTGACTATTGACAATGTATGCAATGAAGAAAACATGGTTTATGTAGATGTAATAGTGCCACCACCATGTATTAATCTCCTACAATACATCTTTCATGTGTTGGATATTAGGTATTGTAGCTAATGTGTGTGTGTGTGTGTGTGTGTGTGTGTGTGTGTGTGTGTGTGAGAGAGAGAAACAGTCAGTAAGAATTGTGACATATTTTAAGGCACTATTAAAATATGTTTGTGTGTTTGTGTGTGTGTGTGTGTGTGGGGGGGGGGGGATCTCTTTCCCGTGGTTAGACTAATGCTCTCACTACTACTAAAAGTCTTTTAGCTGCAGGCCTGTAGCAAATGAGCCACAACCTGCTATCAAGCCAAAGTGCTGCGTCTGGGTGTCTATGCTCTAGGAAACAGAATATGACCTATTAAGTCGCAATGGTGGAAATTGTAGCAAGTAATTCTATAGACATCTATATTCTATAAAAAAATAAAAAAAAAGAATAAAATTTAGCTCTGTATAAAGTTGTGGTCTCTTTTTTTAGTTAGCTTGATAAGCCTAGGCTAACTGGTGAGTCTGTTTATGATGTATGATGCATACAACAAATAAATATTGAATTAGAAACCTAAATAATGAAACAGCCCTCTGACACATTTAATCACTGATTCTAATGAAACAGGTCAATTTATGGAATAATATTAATGCTTTTTTCACATTTTGAAGTAACCTAAAATAGACAAATCTGTCAGGGTTTCAAGACACCAGACACTTCTGGCAGCTCAAGCGCCAGTGACCACAAATCAAACTTAAGTTAAAGAACAAATCACAAAAAGCCATCCTCTGCAGATTTACCACTGAAAATATCTAGGATATGTTTTCCATCCATATGAATTAAAAATTCTTTTACCGACAATGACCATGATCTGCAAAACATCAAAGAAATCTGAAGTGATTTAGTGACATGCAAACAAAAGCCTAGTTTGTTAACCAGAAATCTGTTCATTTATACATTTACAGTGTCTTCGTGAGGTGAAGTAGCTTGTCACAGCTACTCAAGAAAAAAGGTATTATCAGGTCTCATTGGGGAAGTATCACACACCTGGAACACAAAGCCTGTGCCAGTTGCAAGTACTGGACACAATCGCTCTCAACTGGAGGACAAAGAGTTCTTTAGATCCGAGGAATGGAAGTGACATTACTTTTTTATAATGGCAATCAACCACTCTTACTCTAAATTCACCTTTCCCACTGCTAAAACAGCATTAACGTGCAATACCTAATCATTTCCTCCATGGAAGGAATCACTTCAAGTTGCACTGAAGCACAAAATCCATATGAATCAGTTACGCAGCAGCACCTGAAAGCATCCATAAAGCTTACTCCTGGTGATGAAATGGAGTGTTCTTCCTCACCAGAAGAGTGAAACCCACATATCGAGCACTAGGATATACAACAAACTAAAACCTAAATCCTTCACGAGGTATTATCGGGGGAACTGACAGAGGTGCAAAAGATACAGGCTTCCCCATCGAATTTCACTTTGACCCAGCCACATGGCTGGCTTAAAGATGTTGTTTGAACAACTGGACCAAGTCAGGACCATGCCATCTGGGAAAACCATCCATGGCCTTTTAAAGCTGACTTGTAATATTAATTTCCACTTCCAGATTTTTCAGATGAAATATGCCATCCTTTGTGCCATTAAAGCAGCTCGAGTTTAGCATCTAAAGACACCCAGCATTTCTTCCAAGAATGGAATTAAGTGTAAGCTAGTTTAAGCCAGACTTTTAATATGACATACAGACCATAAGACATCTTATGGTGGGATGAACTCCCGATCCACCACCTCACCAGGAAAAAGTGACTACTGATAAAGAGTAGATATACAGGCATAACCTTTTTGTAATACTGTATCGCAACAAACGGTTTGGATCAGATAAAATACAGAATGGGTGTGAGCTGGGAGATTGGGGGGACGGCACACTGGGCGTGAGCTGGGGGTGGGGTACGACACACTGGGCGTGAGCTGGGGGTGGGGTACGGCGCACTGGGCGTGAGCTGGGAGTGTGGGGGGACGACGCACTGGGCGCGAGCTGGGATGGTGGGGGGAAGACGCACCGGGCGCGAGCTGGGATGGTGGGGGGAAGACGCACCGGGCGCGAGCTGGGATGGTGGCAAGACGACGCACCGGGCGCGAGCTGGGATGGTGGCAAGACGACGCACCGGGCGCGAGCTGGGATGGTGGCAAGACGACGCACCGGGCGCGAGCTGGGATGGTGGCAAGACGACGCACTGGGCGCGAGCTGGGATGGTGGCAAGACGACGCACTGGGCGCGAGCTGGGATGGTGGCAAGACGACGCACTGGGCGCGAGCTGGGATGGTGGCAAGACGACGCACTGGGCGCGAGCTGGGATGGTGGCAAGACGACGCACTGGGCGCGAGCTGGGATGGTGGCAAGACGACGCACTGGGCGCGAGCTGGGATGGTGGCAAGACGACGCACTGGGCGCGAGCTGGGATGGTGGCAAGACGACGCACTGGGCGCGAGCTGGGATGGTGGCAAGACGACGCACTGGGCGCGAGCTGGGATGGTGGCAAGACGACGCACTGGGCGCGAGCTGGGATGGTGGCAAGACGACGCACTGGGCGCGAGCTGAGATGGTGGCAAGACGACGCACTGGGCGCGAGCTGGGATGGTGGCAAGACGACGCACTGGGCGCGAGCTGGGATGGTGGCAAGACGACGCACTGGGCGCGAGCTGGGATGGTGGCAAGACGACGCACTGGGCGCGAGCTGGGATGGTGGCAAGACGACGCACTGGGCGCGAGCTGGGATGGTGGCAAGACGACGCACTGGGCGCGAGCTGGGATGGTGGCAAGACGACGCACTGGGCGCGAGCTGGGATGGTGGCAAGACGACGCACTGGGCGCGAGCTGGGATGGTGGCAAGACGACGCACTGGGCGCGAGCTGGGATGGTGGCAAGACGACGCACTGGGCGCGAGCTGGGATGGTGGCAAGACGACGCACTGGGCGCGAGCTGGGATGGTGGCAAGACGACGCACTGGGCGCGAGCTGGGATGGTGGCAAGACGACGCACTGGGCGCGAGCTGGGATGGTGGCAAGACGACGCACTGGGCGCGAGCTGGGATGGTGGCAAGACGACGCACTGGGCGCGAGCTGGGATGGTGGCAAGACGACGCACTGGGCGCGAGCTGGGATGGTGGCAAGACGACGCACTGGGCGCGAGCTGGGATGGTGGGGGGACGACGCACTGGGCGCGAGCTGGGAGGGTGGGGGGACGACACACTGGGCGCGAGCTGGGAGGGTGGCAAGACGACACACTGGGCGCGAGCTGGGAGGGTGGCAAGAACACACACTGGGCGCGAGCTGGGAGGGGGGGGGGACGACACACTGGGCGCGAGCTGGGAGGGTGGGGGGACGACACACTGGACGCGAGCTGGGAGGGTGGGGGGACGACACACTGGACGCGAGCTGGGAGGGTGGGGGGACGACACACTGGGCGCGAGCTGGGAGGGTGGGGGGACGACACACTGGACGCGAGCTGGGAGGGTGGGGGGACGACACACTGGACGCGAGCTGGGAGGGTGGGGGGACAACACACTGGACGTAGCTGGGAGGGTGGGGGGACAACACACTGGACGTAGCTGGGAGGGTGGGGGGACAACACACTGGACGTGAGCTGGGAGGGTGGGGGGACGACACACTGGACGTGAGCTGGGAGGGTGGGGGGACGACACACTGGACGTGAGCTGGGAGGGTGGGGGGACGACACACTGGACGTGAGCTGGGAGGGTGGGGGGAACGACACACTGGACGTGAGCTGGGAGGGTGGGGGGAACGACACACTGGACGTGAGCTGGGAGGGTGGGGGGACGACACACTGGACGTAGCTGGGAGGGTGGGGGGAACGACACACTGGACGTGAGCTGGGAGGGTGGGGGGACGACACACTGGACGTAGCTGGGAGGGTGGGGGGAACGACACACTGGACGTGAGCTGGGAGGGTGGGGGGACGACACACTGGGTAGTTCATCGTAGGACATTTAGATGCTTGCATGTTTTTGAAAGGTGGAAAGAAACTGGAGGAAACCAACTCAGACATGAAAAGGAACCTGTGAAACCAGGATCAAACCGGAAACCCAAAATAAATAAATAAATAAAAAACACCACCACATGAGTCATTAAGGATGTATTATATGTGGTTAACTGTTCTTTGATCAATAAGGTCAACTGACATGGATAAAAATCCAGCAATACAGTTATACTTGATAAATGTGTACCAGCACCACAAATATTCACTATTGTACTGAGATACAGTGAACCAAAATAACACTAGGGCAGCTGTGCTCCAGTTTGGGTATTCATGTGAATGGGGGTAAATTATGATCATCTGTGCATACCAACGGATTATAAACAGCGGCTGTGTACAAAAGAAGTGCAACAGTATGATAGGCCTAAGTATACTTATAGAATGCACCATCAAGTGGCTCATTAACGAATGATCCTCTTTTCCTAAATGTCAGACACCTACAGTTACTCAAAACTGTATATTAGATTTAATGCATATAATTTACTTACCAAATCAGCAAATTGCTACATATTTTACAGGATACAAATAATATCTATCTATATCTCTATCTATCTATCTATCTATCTATCTATATATATATATATATATATATATATATATATATATATATATATATATATGTATGTATGTATGTATGTATGTGTGTGTATATATATATATATATATATATATATATATATATGTGTATGTATATGTGTATGTATATATATATGTGTATGTATGTATGTATGTATGTATGTATGTATATGTATATATATATATATATATATATATATATATTTTGTCGCTGTCAGCCGGAAACCTGTCCTAATTTTATCAATATCATATTTTTTCACATATCGATGCTATTGGTCAGTCCCCACATGGGTTAATTTTATAAGTTATTAACCAATCTAAAGTCTTGAAAATAGCTTGAGCGCAAATCTCTTAACTCCATTGGACACCGCAGACTTTACTGAACAGCAACGTCTGTGTCCGTACCATTCTTATCAATGACAGCATAATCTCGTATCTCACTGCTCCCAAGTCATAAAGCTTGTACCTCCGATAAAACGTGACTTTGGGAAAATGTTGTGTTAATGTTGGTACACAACAGTATGATAGCAATATAAGGTATAATAACTTTAACGATACAATGTTTAATAACTCAAAAAAATACGCCGTTTTTTAATTTCCTGAAAAATAATGGTTTTGGAGATACGAGGATTCCGCCCGACAACGACGATATATATAAATTGGCAGGTAAGTTGGAAAATACTCTTGAAATCATTGTTTATATAATCAAAACAAACAAAATCCCTATTAGTCATGTTAAGACAAGACATTTTTAGTGCTGACACTATTATTTAGTCAACAGAAGGACATAAATAAAGAATGAAATATCTAATAGACATATAATGTCACAAGCAGGAGATAGTATTGTGACCATGTATTAGCTACAGCTAAATACAAAATCAAGACAAAATCAAGCAAAATCATTTTAGGAGTTTAAACTGGGGATTGGTGCATTTTTATGAATAATTGATATTCAAGCTATCCCAAGCTGCACAACAGAAAAGTAACTGTCTGTCATCCAGAGAGTGTGAGCTGCCACAGGCATCTTGGAGTTGATGCATTAATGCAATTGCAGGAAGAGAAGGAAGAGTAAGAACTGGCATAGTGAAATTGGGCAAAAGAATATGATTTAAAAGAACAGGTCAGGCCACCAGTTCTGATGCTCGTGTTTCCACTGCAGAAGCTTTCATTGTTGTCACAGTGCCAGACCGGTCACTCTGACTGCTCTGCAGCTACAAAGCTCCAGACTCAAAAAGCTTGAACGCTCTGTGGATTGTGACTCCTTTATATCAAAGCCAACATTCACCTTTTCAACCATTTTTGCTACAGTAGCTCTTCTGTGGGATCAGACTAGTAGATAGATTAGTCTTTACACCCAACATGCACTAAGGAACCTTGAGCCCTGTAGACCCGGTCTCTAATTCACTGGTTGTCCTTCATTGGAGCACTTTTGGTAGGTAATAACCACACCTACCGTGAACACCACACAACACCTGATTGACCAACACACTTTATTCCTGCTCCCAACACAAACTTCAACAACTGACTGTTCACTGCCAGGATTTTAGATTGAGAGGTCATTGAATTCCTAGCACAGGTAATAGCTTACAGACATGTTATGACCCTGTGACCAACTAATCATCAAATGTAACTTACACGATCACAAGTCCTCCAAGAAGATAAGCTAAGATAAAGCTCAAACAATACATTTCTCTTAAGATAAGGAGTATTCATAGAACTTTTGGTGTAACTTGATCTTCCCATAAAACGAACATGAATAACACCACTTTGAGAGGATGTCAATGGAATCAAACTGTTTAAACGTGTGATATGGAGTCATATGGTGCATGACCACACATCCCCACCCCCACCCCCAGATAAAGGCTTAATGTTTTGTGACATACATGTCACTTTGTGTATGATGCAGGTTGAATATAAGATTAAAATATAATTCAAATAATGCATTGAATAATACCTTATATTACATAATTTATTACTATGATATTACTCTAAGCCCATAGAGACTCAGAGTTCAAAATCATGGGTGAGTAATATTAGTAATAACATGAGAGATCCAAGCCATAGTTAAAGATGTAATAACTGGGCTAATGATTGAGACTTAGAGATTTAACATCTAGCTTTCTAGCTTAGTCAGTACTTTCACTTGATTAGAGCAGGAATTCCAGAAGGGATATATATTTTATTTATTTTTAATTAATATTTTTAATTAATTTTAAACTTTAATTGTATGTATTCATTTATTTATTTTTATTTTATTCGCTCACTTTTCTGTTTCTATACTTTTGTGAAGCTGATTGGAAATCAGCTTCACAAAAGTAATGAATTTCCAGAAATTCAGAGATTTGTTCTTAGTCAAAAGTAAACAAAGATAGGATTAAAATAATCTGCCAAAATGATTATTAAACTATTACACAAGATCACAGCACATTTTTTTTCTATTTCAAACCTGGATTTAGCTGCTTAACACTCTATTATTATGCTTATCACTGTACATGATGAAAGATTTGTCATTAATTATTTAAAGGTGTAATGATGCACCATGCATAGCAAAAATAAGCTATAATAAGCTAATTGTGGAAATCAGCCTTCCATTAATTATGCATGTAAAGCAATTGCAACTGTTTTTTATAGCAAAGAACCTGCACATTCCACAGATCTGAAGTATATAGAGCACACTGGTCATGTGATAGGGTTCTGTCATAATTAGCCCACACCATTACCAGGAATCAGCAGCACTTTTGAAATGACCGATAACAACATAACCATGTGATAGCAACAAGTCTCAAAAGCACACCATCCCCTCGCCTTGGAGATCGACGCTGCCTGAGAAAGAGGGCATGGAATGTCAGCCATTTTAGCCAAATTTGGGTCAGAGACTTCTTATATTCAACCAAATTTTGGATTTTGGAGAATATGTATATAATTTTTAAGGTATGGTTAACCATCTTGTAGCTTGATGTATTTAGTTATATGCAGAACAAAATACACTTTGTTAATTATACAGAAATAAAGGAATCGTTTCAACTACAATTTTTCATCAATCAAATTTTCTGAGAATTGAATTATGGACGTAGTAAAAGGAATTGATTCATAACAATGTATCATTTCATCCCTGCTATTTTCAGCAGCAGTTAAGAGTTGAAATGTATTTTCACTGCAGTAAAAGGTGACATTGCTGTGTTAAAGAACTAGAATGTCTACAGTACGGTTTCAGTACTGAATTCTGTATTTTACATGTTTTCTACTTTTACATTTTCTTGCATGACATTAACATTTGATGTATTCTGTAAGCCTAAAGTGCACTTAATTAGCAAAATACAAACCCATCTGAAAAAATAATTATGGCCAAAAGCCCTAATTGGAAATTAACAGGGAAGCTACAGTAAACCCATCACTTACACTGCTGTGATTTTATCTGTCTGGATTTTCTTCTCTTCCACTAAGAAAATTACAGGCTAAATTCCATACTTTTTTAAGTAAATATTGGGAAAGCTTGTTTTTTTTGGCTGCTCAAATAAGTGCCGTATTTATTTACCAGCACATAAATCCACAAAACAATTAGCGATGTGGAAGAGTCTGTTATACACCAGCATACAAGAGCATAAAACCTCATCTCCATACTGTGAATACTGGGAGTGTTTGTATTTGCAGGAAAAATATTAAATCAGTTTCAAAGGCTGATTAAAGGACCTATAATTAATTTTAATCGGAATCGTATAGCTGCAAGTACCTTAATCAGCTCAGGTTAATGCCAAATTAAAATGTGAGATAAACACACTTTACTCTGCAATACTGGATAGTGATGCTCAGGTGTAGGAGACAAAAATATATCCTGACCATGTAAAAAACTAAGGGATGGGATCCTGACAAGAACCTGCACTTTATTCAATCTAACACACACACAGACTCGGCGTGTTCACTTTCCATGGCGGCTTCCCGACAGGATGTGATGTCACACTGACAAACAAGGAGCAATCAGTGTACAAGCGGAAGAACCCAATCCGAAGGTGGTGCATTAATGGTTTGTAATGCTTTCTTGCCCTGCTCCAGTTGTGCCGTTCTGTGCTGCGCTGCAGTGAGCAAATAAAGAAGAAATGCGCAGAGATGATCACACCCATCACCAGCACAAGAGGAGAACGATACAGAACGGTGGTGGTTTTTACCCCGCTATCTGGCTTGGTATTACTGTCCAGTCCTGTGGAGTGGAAATATAGGGCAGTGCCCATCTGATCCTGACAATCCTAGCTGGATTAAATCCAGCAGTGCACCATCACTAACGCAAAGCTAACACTACTAAGCTGGGAAAATTCACACTGTGACTTAGTGGATATAAACACTGACATTAATGTTAAACTGGAATTATGTCAGAGAGGAAGCCTAGAGGCCCAGACTCACCTTGTATACTTGTCCATATGTGCCATTGCCCACCACCTCCACCAGCTCAAAAATCCCAGCGGGGTCCTGAAAAAGAGACGCACAAAATCTGATTCATACACACACATCGTACACAACACACACAATCGTGTACAGAAATAACGTGTGAAAGTGAAGGGCAGAGATTTTATTTTCTGCAAACAAAGGACGGCTCGGACCGGGGCGAGTCACAGCAACAACACAACACATTCACACGTTTCAGCAACAACACAAAAACACACAACAAATCAAGGTTTGCTGAGCGTTTTTATACACGGCTTAGGCGGTGTTTGGGGGCGACACACACGGAATAAGAGCCGTGCAGACGCCGGGGAGAAGCGGCTAAAGCTAACTGTACATACCCGCAGAGAGGCGAGGTCTATATCCACTAGACTTTTAGCTGGAGAATCGTTCGCCATCTTCTCGCTTGTTGTAGCCGAGCTGAGATATTAGTTTACACTCCTGTTGAGTTTTCACACCGAAGGTGCATCCGAGACGCCGTATATCATCGTTTGACGAATAGGAATTACCCTGTTGTTCCTTTTTTTTTCGGATGCAGCGAGACTCCGCACCGCTTTTTTTGCCCCGGTTTGTGTAGGCGGAGTGGATATGGGGCTTTAGTCCATAACGGAATAACCGAGGACGCCGCGCATAGGAAAGCAAAGGGAATGACGAGTCAATGAGAGAATCGGTTCTTTTCTGAACGAATCCATGATGCCGGTTGGATGAATCGATACACATGAACGAACGAATTCTGATTATTGTTTATTGTTCCTTATTTTAAATGGATATTTTATAATTTGGTATTTATAGTTTGTAATATTTGTCCACGTCATTTTATAATTTTAAGGCACAAGATATATGAGATTAAATTATTTGTAAATGTAAAAGTAAAGAATAAGTAATTCATTCATTCATTCATTCATTTTCTACCGCTTATCCGAACTATCTCAGGCGTCATCGGGCATCAAGGCAGGATACACCCTGGACGGAGTGCCAACCCATCGCAGGGCACACACACACACTCTCATTCACTCACGCAATCACACCCTACGGACAATTTTCCAGAGATGCCAATCAACCTACCATGCATGTCTTTGGACCGGGGGAGGAAACCAGAGTACCCGGAGGAAACCCCCGAGGCACGGGGAGAACATGCAAACTCCACACACACAAGGTGGAGGCGGGAATCGAACCCCGACCCTGGAGGTGTGAGGCGAACGTGCTAACCATGCTAACCGTGCTAAACTATGTTTAATTTCTTAACTAAGGTCATCATTGAATTGATGTTTGTACAGGACATGAATTTGGGAGTAAGACTTGTTCCTGGAACAAACATCACATACTGGCGGACGTCTTCCCTCGTGTCCTGGCCGAGGGTGTGGACGTCTCCTGGGTGGCAGGATAACTGGGAGTTGTGTCTTCATTTCAGTACTTCAGGGTACAAGGAAGCAGGTACAAACAGGTGATTAACCCTTACAGGTCTGATGCCTTTTTTAAGACCTTAGAGATATTTTGGCATGTCCTGATGTTTGTTCTTATTTCAGATACATATAAAAGCAATTAATTAATAGCAGAACTCTCATACAATATTTAATACACGTTTTGCTACCATAACATGCGAGCAGTGTTGTATAAAGTACTAGAAAGCAATACTTGAGTAAAAGTACAAGTATCGTACTAGAAAAAGACTTTGGTAGAAGTGGAAGTTACCTTTTAGAATATTACTCAAGTAAAAGTCTTAAAGTATCTGATATTTACTGTACTTAAGTATCAAAAGTAATTTTCTGATATTTAATGTACGTAAGTATTGAAGTAAAAGTAAAATTTCAGTGATTTTCAGTAGGCATAAAGAGGCACTTCATCCGGTAGGAGGGATCTTTCATTCCAATGTACAGAAACATTTCTTGCAAATATGGCCACAGGTGTTTAAAGTTATCTTCTTCACCCTGTTCACCGAGTTTACCACTGTCGTCGGGCCTCGGTGGTCGTCGGGGTGGTCGTCTATGATAACGGGAGGTTCTCCAGTAGGTGCTTCCTTCGCGGTTTCAGTTGTGCTTCCTCCTCCTTTGCAGTGGCGGAACTAGAGTTTTATACATGGGGTGGCCAGGGGGTGGCCAAGGCAGGGGGTCCACAGACTATGACACAAATTACCCTAACAAGGAGCACAAGGAGGATTCCGACTTCCGGTGGCGCTGCTCTGTTGCGACCCGGGCTAGCTCGTGCTGCTCTGTGTTTGTCTGTTTGTTTGTTTGTTTGTTTAATGTACTTTGTTTTAGCGGATTTTTGATTATTGATTATTTATTATTGTTTTTTACGTTATTGCATTAGACGCGGTGCTTGGATGCCACACGATGCTGTTTTTATTAGGAGACGTGTTGCTGATTTCAATGGTATGGATGATTACATGCAACGCGATGCAGGTGAATCAGGAGTTCGGGTCAGAGGCGGTCTTACGCTATACTAGAGACCAACTCTTACTGTTCCGGCCTAGCCACACAATCACCCCACAGTTACTGAGGGAATTACAGGTGAGAGCATTGGCGGAAGGTCGTCGGTCACGGATACGGAAGAGGGGAAAGCGTGGTGGTGTGCGGCAGAGAGTACGGAGAAGGGCAGAAAGACCACCACTTCCCTCAGTGCTTCTCTGTAACACCATGCATAGCTCACTGAGAAGTAAAGTCGAGGAGATCAGAGTTAACACCAGAGTGCGATACGAGGGGCGTGCGGTATCGGGACTCATGTCTGCTTGTGTTCACCGAGACGTGGTTACGAGAGTACGTGCCTGACTCGTTGTCAGGCATGTTGCACTCGATAGCTTTTCTCTGGTACGGGCGGATAGGAACGACAAATCAGGCAAGACCAAGGGTGGAGGTATTTGTGTCTATATTAACCAAAAGTGGTGCTCGCAATTCTCTGTGAGAGAGCGGGTTTGTAACTCCGACATTGAACTATTATGCCTAAGTCTGAGGCCTTTTTATCTTCCACGTGAGTTTGGGAATATTTTATTATGTACTGTTTATATTCCACCCATTGGAAATGCTGCAAATGCAGCTAAACTTACTGTACAGCAGACTGTGTTCACAAACAACTACAACGCACTCCTGAAGCATCCTGTCTTATTTTAGGAGATTTTAACCATTGTGTGCTTGAAGCTGTGTTGCCTGGATTTTATCAATATGTGGACTGTAATACTAGAGGCAAAAACATCTTGGACAAATGTTATGGTAATGTTAAGAATGCTTAGACAGCTAAGGTTAAACCACCGTTGGGCTCCTCTGATCATAATGCTGTCCATTTAATCCCTACATATAAGTCTCTGCTTAAAAGCAGCAAACCACAAACTAAGACTGTGTACGTGTGGAATAATGATGGAATTGAAACTTTAAAGGGATGCTTCTCCTGTACCAGTTGGGACATCTTTCAAAGTTTGGATTTGGAGGAGGCTGTAGAGACTATCACAGACTATATACATTTCTGTAAAGACAATGTGTTAGAACAAAAAACAATAACCATATACCCAAACAATAAATCCTATATTTCTAAGGAAATTAAAGAGTGTATAGTACGAAAGAGAAGGGCATTCAGGGGAGGGGACTTGGTAGCTATGAAAGATGCACAGAAGGAACTTAACCATAAACTAAGTGCAGCTAGGAGGAAGGAGAGAGAGAAATTTGAAGGGCACTGTTCGAATAGGAACAGCAGGAATATGGGATTCTATGAAGATTATGACAAATATGGCTCCAGCAAAAAGGTCGATCAATGTCATGGATGAGAGTGTAAAGGCAAATGAGTTAAACACTTTTTATTGTAGGTTTGAAGGGGAAGATTTTACACAGGAACAGGAAAATGTTCTGGAAGTTTTATCTGGACTGGACTCTTCTAAAATAATTATTGATCAGCATATGGTGGAGAGACTATTTTCACATGTTTGCTCCAGCAAGGCTGCTGGGCCTGATGGTATTTCTGGGTGGCTACTGCATTCGTGTAGTAAAGAACTAGCAGAAGCCTGGTGTCCCATCTACCAGAAGTCTGTTGACACACACACAGTCCCCTCAATTTGGAAGAGTTCTGTTATTATTCCTGTCCCTAAAAAGGCTAGCTGTAAGGAGAATAATGACTATCGTCCAGTTGCATTGACCTCTATAGTGATGAAGTGTTTGGAGAAAATTATGATTAATCATGTAAAAACTGAGGTTAGCAGTGTTTTGGATCCATTTCAATTTGCATATAGAAGTAATAGAAGTACTGATGATGCTGCTATAACCATCACACATTTAATAAATAGACATCTAGAGGATACTAGCTCATATGCACGTCTTGTGTTCTTAGATTTTAGTTCAGCTTTCAACATGCTGCAGCCGCATCTTTTAACTAAGAGGTTAATGGATCTTCAAGTCCACCCTCTTATTATTAAATGGTATCACTCCTTTTTAACCAACCGTAGGCAGCAGGTTAGTGTTAATGGAACACTCTCTGAAGTTAGAACTCTGAGTACTGGAGCCCCTCAGGGTTGTGTTAGTTCACCAGTGTTGTTCACTCTGTATACAGATGAGTGCAGAAGGTGCTACCACAATAATTATATTATTAAATTCTCAGATGATACTGCAATCTTGGGGTTATTAAAAAAGGATGGAGACCTGTCTGAATATTTTTCAGAGATTAGAGGTTTTGAGAACTGGTGTGATGACAACCACCTAGCTTTAAATGTAGGAAAGACAAAAGAAATGGTGTTTGATCCTAGAGGAGTGGGTGATCACAGGCCACTGAGCATCCACAATCAAAATGTAGTACAGGTCTCATCATGCAAATACCTTGGTGTCTTTTTTGATGACTCACTAACATGGC
The DNA here is from genome assembly GCF_030014155.1 of Tachysurus vachellii. Lineage (NCBI taxonomy): Eukaryota > Metazoa > Chordata > Actinopteri > Siluriformes > Bagridae > Tachysurus > Tachysurus vachellii. The sequence goes on from NC_083467.1 coordinate 4,903,039, forward strand.
AGATACATGTGGATAATCTTTGTAGTAAGATTCAACAAAGATTGCATTTTTTTACGTCGTCTGAGAGTCCATGGGGTTGACCAAAAATTTATGGTCATCTTTTACCAGGCAGTAATTGAGAGTTTAATCAGGTACTGTATCACAGTATGGTTTGGGAATCTATCCGTGCAGTCGAGATCAAAGATGACACGAATGATACACACTGCTTGGAAAATTATAGGAGTGAAAGAATTGACACCATTGCAAACTAACTGTACGAACATGCCACTGTAAGACACGCTGAGAGGATTGTCTGTGATTTTTCCCATGTTTTGAATATGGAGTATGAGTTGTTGCCTTCTGGCAGGAGGTTCAGGGATCCTCGCTGCAGATTAAATAGATTTAAAAACTCTTTTATCCCAGTGTCGGTGAAGTTGTTAAATAGGGGAAGGACATAGTTGCTATTTTATGTATTCAATATCCTGTGAATTGTATCTGTCTAACGTATGTTCTGTATGATTGCAGCAGGGGTGATGGCCCAAGACAAATTTCCCCACTGGGGACAATAAAAGTTTACCTTACCTTACCTTACCTTACCTTAGCATGGATGAATCCCATAATTGCTCATTAGAGGTAGAATATATCTCTCAATCTACTTTATCATTTATAATATATTATGTTATAATTTTATCTTGTGTATGTCACACATACATCAACACCTATTTACATTTTTATGTAACGCCTAAACTGATGAAACCATCTATAACAAGCTAAACTTAAATTCTGAACTGGACATGTGACTGACTAACTGACTGACTGCCTGGTGGGTTCTCAAACCTGTTGGTGGTTCTTGTGATGTCTGACTACTAGCATCAGGCAGGAAGCTGCTCTGGGGTACTGTGGTGATGTAGGGTCTGGGGGCTGGGCTGGGGTCTGTTTGCACCTGATCTGTATGTGGTTGCTTCTTTAAAAAGAAGTCTGATATCTCTGTCTTTCTTTTCATTTTTTTATTGACCCTATGTACAAATATGACACATGGATATAATACATTTAAGCATCAAATACAGATTTTTTTTTTATTCAAACTCAACTTTAACTACAAATCCCACTATAATAATTGCACTTTAAAATCAACTGTCAGCATAAATCACTACTTTAATCGACTTTATGATAGCTAACAGGCTGTCTGCAGTAATCTTTTGAGTAACATTACCAGATACATAGTTTAATAACAACATTAAACACTGACAGCTGTAAAACTAGTTACCTCATATTAGCTAAACAGTTAAAGACTTACCCACAGACACTGCACTGTATACGTGTATAACTAGCAAAATGTCAACGTAATGTATATTATGGCTAAACTGGGGAACGAACCGATCTCTCTGGTCTGATTAATCTGTTAATAGCGTCTAACATCAATTTATATAGCGACTTAACTTTCGAAATATTTTTCTGGAAAACTAAATGCTGATGTTTAATCTCAAAACTTAATGAAATTTGATGTTTTAGTATTAGTCTGTTACAGTATTCTTCTCTACCTCTCAACTCTTTCTTGTCATTGATTGGTGGATTTGAAATGTTGAGCGGCACCGTGACCAAACGTGTGAAATGAGATGTCAATCAGCACCAAACTTCCAATGTGGCCAGGCCTATTGGTTTAGTGCCATTCCATGAAGATTAAGTTGATGCTTACTTTGTAGTTTTTGAGAGAATAGACACTACATTGAATGCTGCTCGATAAATGGTGTTCAGCTAGTAGGGTAAGAAATTTTGACCAGCTTAAAGAGTTGATATTGCTGGAAGTATTTAAGTCATGTCTGCCAGAGTTTGTATTAACTCATAAGGTTGTGTTTAGTCCACCCTCATCTCGCAAAGATGCATCTGCACATTGCTTTAAGCCAGCAAATAAAACTGTAACCATGGCTAATACCTCAGCTGTGTCTCGTACCTGTTGCTATTGTCATGTCATTGCCAACTGTCCCGTGTTAAAGTAGAGGCAAACTAAGCAGCAGGGGGAGATTAAAAAGGTTAATGCAGTAGCGGTTTCCAAAAGCATCTCTGAGAGTCCCTGCCTAATTGAGCCAATCTTTAGATCTTTTGTATGTTCAGGTTATGTCTCCTTAGGTAATGGCCATGTAAAACAGTCTGTAAGAGTACTGAGAGATACTGGTTTGGTGCAGACATGTATGTTGAAAAGTATGCTACCATTCTCTGAAGCCTCTTATGCAGGTAGTGATGTCTTAATTCAAGATGTTGGTATGGAGGTAATTCGTGTGTCATTACATTGTGTATATTTGTAAACTGAGATTTTCTCTGGGCTGGTTAAGGTAGCTGTGTGCTCAGAGCTACCCGTTGCAGGAGTTTCAGCGATTCTAGGTAATGACATGGCTTCTTTTTCCTGGAGTAGTTTCCAAACCTGTGACTATTAATTCTTAAGCTAGTGACAGCACTGTTTTCTGTGTCTTGACACGGGCCCAACAAAATTTTTAAAAAAGATTTGTCAGCATCCTTCCTATCTCAGGAGGAGCCTTGTAAAGAGATTATTGATAACATCGACGTGACAAATGAGAAATATCTATCCTGGCCCCGAGGTAGATTTGCCCATGTCTCATGATCAGTAAGTGGCTTCTCAGCAAGCCGACCCTTCGTTAGGACAGTGTTTTGAGTCTGTCTATAATCATTCTGATGTTAAGCAGTGGCAGACCAGGTATTATTTTGAAGATGGGGTGTTGATGAGGAAATGGTCTCCTCCCAGTTCTGATGATCCTTGGTTGGAAATATTCCACGTGGTGGTTCCCAGTTCCCTGAGAAATTGTTCTCAACTTAGCTCATCATCATCCTTGTTCTGGACATGCAGGTATCCATAAGACTCATCAGCATATCTTGCGTTATTTCTATTGGCCTGGTATAAAGAGTGATGTAAGATATTGCAGGACTTGTCATACATGTCAGTTAGTGGGTAAACCTATTCAGGTTATTCGACCTGCTCCCCTGAAACCCATCATAGTCAGGACAGGCTCGTTTGAAAGGATCATAGTGGATTGTGTTGGTCCATTGCCTAAAACCCATTCTGGTAATTCTCACCTTTTGAATATTCTCACCTTTTGAAGCATTCCCTATGCATACGCTTAAGTCAAAAGCAGTGGATAAGGCCCTTAGGTTTTTCACCACATTTGGACTCCCTAAGTGTATACAAACCGATCGTGGGACAAATTTCACATCATGGCTGTTTCCCACAAGTAATGCACACATTACAGATTTCTCACCAGCTTTTTAATGCTTACCATCGAGTCGCAAGGTGCCTTGGAGTGCTTTCATCAAACTTTTAAAACCATGCTACATACATTCTGTGTAGAAACCGGTAAGGATTGGGATGAGGGGGTGCCTCTTTTACTATTTGCTGTACGTGATGCGGTGCAAGAATCTCTTGGTTTAAGCCCATCGGACGCGGTTTGGTCACTTTGAGAAGTCCCTTGAAAACCCTGCAAGAACAGTGGTTGGCTAAGTCTTCTCCCCATTTGGGACAAACAATTGTGATGTTCGACTTCTTCGTGAGCGTTTAGACTTGGCAAGAGAATTGGAAGGGGCTGCATTGTGCTCTTCACAAGTGGCTAAGGAAGAGCGTTATGACCGTAAGGCTGTCTCTCGCTCATTTTGTGTTGGTGACCTAGTGCTGGCACTATTACCAGTGCCTGGACCTTATGTGGTGAAGCAAAAGTTGAGTCCCACTATGTTCTCAGTACACCTGGTCGTAGACGTAGTACCTGTGTGTGTCACATTAACCTATTGAAACCGTATCATGCTCGGCCTTCACCAGTGGAGTGTAAACCTGCCCCAGCTGTGACCTCAGTCATGACTCTCTACTGTACGTTGATGGGCAGATTTCTCCTGCTGAATTCTCCCCTGAAATTGATTACTTGCATGTTGGTACATGCACGTTGGTTGGCATGACTTCCCTTCGTTTGTTGAACTCTGAAGCTTTACAGCGGCTGCCAGAGAAGTTAGGATAATTGAATAATATATACAAATACCCTTACCTAGAAATTAATTTTTTTTTGCCAATTTATAAAGGTATCAAATCACTCTGTGCAGCTCAACCCTAGACTGGGTTGTAAACAAGAGACACCCTGCACATGTGGCAGGGCATCCAGGTTTACCTTCCCCCAAGGACCTGGTACTCTGTCTACAAGGTGAGTTAATCCACGGATGTCAGTGAAGACATCCGCTAGCTGTTCTGAACATTCCCTGAGCACTCTACCAGGAATGTTGTCTGGTCCAGCAGACATTAGTGAATTAACTCCCCTTGTAGACAGAGTACTCAGAGTACGCATTCACTCAACAGTTTTTGCACACCTCATTTCAATACCTCATCTAACTGCTGCTTCGGCTTAAGTTTGCATATGTTTACAATTGCTCTATTTGCACAATGTGCTTTATAATATACTAGAGTTGGGGTACTCGAACTCGGACTCGGACTCGAGTCCGGACTCGAGTCCAATTTTGAATGAACTCGGACTTGTCACGCACTCGGGTGAATTTGTACTCGGACTTGACACGGACTTGAACATTTTGGACTCGGAAAATATTCCGAGTACAGTCGAGTCCGCGTCATGTGTAACAATAAAACCAGCATAAAATTGAGATGAGAAATTAATTAATGTTCCCGTTTGTCATTTTACTGCCACCACACCGGCAGGCAGCAGTAGCATCATCTTATGCTTGCAGACGAAACACACACATCACTCACTGGATATCAATCTGTGGCTAGGACGATGTCTTCAAAGTCAGCAATAATTTGTTTTGCTTACGAAAATCATAAAGAATTTATTTGCAAGACATCCGGTAAAAAGAAGCACTCTGCGGATTGCAAATTTTGCAAAACAACTCTTACTGATGTTTCTGGCACGACTTCAAATTTCTACCGACATGTTCAGAGAAAACATAAAGAAAGGTAAGTTTCTTATTATAACTTTTATACCAGTTTAAATCCAAATAACATTGTTAGGGCTGGGCGATATGACGCTAAATATATATTGGGTCTGTGTGTGTGCGCGGGCGCGCCAATTTAAATCATGCAGACCGCCATGAGGCCGCCTCAATGTGCGTCATCAGTGATGAATTATCTAATGGTTTTACACTTGCACGGTCAAAAAAATTCACACACATCATGTCAAAATGTAAGTTTGGCCGAGTATTCATGTAAACAGTCGGTTATGTACATTGTTAAGATGTCTTAAGTGAATGTAAACAAACAGTTGGGAAAAATAGTCATATCAGTCAAATAAATCTGTTGCCGTAATGTTAACAAAATCACTCACTCTACTGATAACTAACTTTATTAAATGTAATGAGAATCAATGTGCATGTCATACAGTGAAGTCTGTTTTATTTTACATTTAATTGCTTTATTTAATTCCAGTAGTATTTATTCTTACTTGAATACTACTTGGACCTACTTGAGAAAGCAATTATCGTGAAGTAAGATTTTAGTATCGCCCACCCCTAAACATTAGCATTTGGTGATTCCAGTCTTTAATTTTACAAAATGTTAAATGTAATTCTTAATGTGGGAAATAATATAAACCCTGCTGATTGAGATTTGTTTTTTACATTTTAGTAAGGAAATTAACATATCACCACAGAAATGCAGGGACTGTAAATATAGTCTTTTTAAATATAAAATGATTTGCTCTTAATGTAATGTAATTATTTTCTATCAATTACTTAATGTGATCTGAATTGCAATAACTAGTAAAATAGCTTAAACAAAACTTTGCAAAAAAAAATGTTTGAGGCACATTAGACAAATACCCTTGTTTTGCATGTACTGTACCTTCTGTTTTTGAATTAGCAAGTGTTGTTAAAATGTTCTCCTTTTTTTCCCAGAATAAGAGAGTACCAAAGACAGCAGCAGCAACCAACAGACCAACAGCCCAGCATTGCAGGATTTGCAAGACCAGAATTGACCAAACAAGCAGTGCAACTTTATGATGCAAGTTCTCCAAGACAACAAGAAATTCATAATGCCATCATTAAGGATCTCCTCATTGGCTGCACTTTACCTCTGTCAATTGTTGAAAATCAGCATTTCAGGCATTTCTTGAAAGTAATGGACAACAAATACACTCCCATTGCAAGAAAAACAATCACTGAAAAACACATTCCTTTGTTGGTTGATCAGGTGAAAGATTCAATTAAAAGGAAGCTCCAGACCCAATCATCTGTGTCCATAACTGCTGACATATGGTCTGATCGAACCATGCGGTCCTTCTTCGGTGTTACTGCCCATGGATTAAACCAAGATGGAAATCAGCTGGAGTCCTTTCTTTTAGACTGTAGGCGGTTTTGTGGCAGACACAGTGGAGACAACATAGCCATGGCATTTGACGAGATCATTGATGAATATAACATAGCAAGTAAAGTCAGGTACATTATTACTGATAATGCAGTCAATATGAAGTGTGCATTCAAAGTCAAGCTACCACAGGAAGAGCAGCACAGTGATGGCAGTGATGCAGAAGAGGAAAACTTAGATGATGAGAGTCTTTGGGAGGATGTGACCTGGGAAGACGAGACTATCATGGTGAGAACAAGACAAAGGCTGTCATGTTTTGCACATTCTCTGCAATTAGTTGTACATGATGGAATGAAAGAAGCCAAGGCCTTTTCTTCAGCACTTACCAAAATGTCAAAATTAACCTCATTACTTCACACAAGTACTACATTTAAAGAACGATTTGAGGCTAAATTTGGGACAGATAGATCAATTCCTGCAGCTACATCCACACGCTGGAACAGTACATTCAAGCAGCTACAGGCCCTTACAGCACTTGACCATAGGGATCTCACACAAATTTGCAGTTCAGACTTTCAACATGTTCTTTTTTCAGTTCGTGAATGGAATCAACTGAAGAATTTAGGTTCTGTTCTCTTTCCTTTTGCGGAAGCAACAGACCTTACAGAGGGTGAGAAAATGGTCACTATTAGTATGGTGGTCCCCACTGTACTTGATTTAAACACTCATCTGCTCCAAATATCAGAGTCACAAAGTCATTGCCGGCCTCTAGCCACATCCCTTCGGCAATCACTTTTAAAGAGATTCTCTGGGATCTTTGTGAGAACCAAAATGGTTGAGCAAAATGGGAAAGAGGACCAGTTCAACCATAATGTCTATTTCTTGGCAACAATGCTTGATCCTCAGTTTGGCCTGAACTGGGTTGATCTAGATGTAACCAACAATGAGAGTCCAGATTCGGTGAAGAAATTCAGAGAGGATCTGAAAAGAACACTTATAGGTAATTCATTTTATTTGCTTTAATAACCTAAAAATGATTTGTCTGCAATTTATTGTGAAGCAAACTTCTTATTTGTCTACTATATACTCTGTATATTGCAGAGCATAAAAATATGCAGTAGGCATACAATAATGGTCCTTAGGTCCCTAAATCCAAATGCATTTTAACGTGTGTTATTTGTGCATGTTTCATATTTTTCAGATTCTTTGACTGCAGAAGTTGAGGCCACAGCAGATGGAGACATGCTGCATTCTGGAGGTGATGTTGATGAAACCTCAGATTCTCCTCCTGGCAAATGCCCACGACTTCTAGCTCGCTATCGAGCTCACAAGCACCTGAGTCACTCAGCTAAGGATGCATGCATTTCAGCTCAGATACACAAGTACTTTGATGCCATTCAAAACACAGACACAAATACAGCACTTGAATTTTGGTCGACAAACAGGGAGAAATTCCCACAGCTTTACTCTCTGGTTGTAAAAGTGCTGTCTATTCCAGCATCCTCTGCACCAGTAGAGCGTGTCTTTAGCAAAGGTGGCCTCATCATGAGACCACATCGTGCACGCTTAACTCATAAAATGGTCACAGCGCTTGTATTTTTGAAAAGCAATATGGCCCTGGTTTAGTGCTTGACTGTGCACTATAGTACTGTACATTTCATGTTCAGTGTTCATTACAACTCATGTTACAAGACCAGAGAGCTGTGTTCAGAAAGGAGTTTGTTGTTGATTAAGCACCGTAATAAAGCTTTAAGTTTGTTGTTATGACTAGCTGATAGATTTAAACTCTAGTCTGAGTATTTCCTCAGCCTATTTAAATGTGGGGGAGAGGCATTAAATAATTGAAATGTCAGCTTTAACTGGAGGATAATATATTGTGATACAATAATAAAACGGGTTCATTTGTATTTTCATGCACTTGTAATACAATAAAAGTTCTACATATAACCTTCTTTTCTTTGAAACCTTTTTTGATAGGAAACTAGTTCTGTTGACATAAAATAAAAATGTTCAATGGCAATGACAAGATGTAATAGTGGTATTTTTTATTACATTTTTATATTGCCATTGATTTAATGGGTTGTAAGGTTAAAATATTAATAGAATATAAAAATTTACAATACCAATTTATAATCTTTTTTTTTAATTTAATTACTTTCTGGACTCGGGCGGACTCGACTCGGACTCGGCCTTTAAGAACTCGGACTTGAGTCCAACTCGGGCCCTTTTGGACTCGGTCTCGGACTTGGACTTGATGTTTAAGGACTTGGTCTTGACTCGTACTCGACAAAGGTGGACTCGGACCCAACTCTATAATATACATTATGCACATTGGTCAGCTTTTTTGTGCATTTTGTGTATTTGTCTTGTAGTGATTTTGTATTCTGTTTGCTCTGTCTTTTGTCTTGCACTGTTGCACTAAATGGCAAACATTGTACTTTTATGTAGCTCCATGGTTCTGGAGAAACATTGTTTCATTCCACTGTGTACTGTGTCAGCTATATATGGTTAAAATGACAATAAAAGCTACTTGTCTTGAAATAATGTCCATAGACATTAGTAGACATTTTAAGGTTTCTATAAACACATTTTTTATGTTTGTGCAACAATATGTTTTGTATCATTTTTGTGACAAGCTCCAGATAGAAATTCACAGAACTTGAGGCAGCAGAAAGCACGTCCTGGTTGTAGCAAACAACAATTCAATTTATTTATATAGCACTTAACAATGGGCATTGTCCCAAAGCAGATTTACAGAACATCAAATATATTGCAACAAGTACAAAAAGGTTAACATTATACACATATTTATACAAAGATTAATATTGTACTTTGTTTGTATTTATCCCCAATGAGCAAGCCTGAGGCTACTGTGGCAAGGAAAAAGGTCCCACATGTGGGAACATAGGCTTGTAAGGATCGAGGGGAACATTGCTGGGACCAGGTTTACCTTCCAGGTCTTCAAGGATTGTTCTTCTATATCAATAATGACCAAGCCCCAGGAAGGAAAGATAGTTTCAGTGGGTGAAGTTTCTTGAGGGGAAGACAACTGCCCTGAGAGAGCATCAGGCTTAGTATTTTTGGAGCCAGTGTGCTAAGAAATGGTGAAATTAAACTTTGAGGAAAAACAAGGATAAACAGGCTTAGGAGGCATTAACACATTAGTATTTTTCATGATCTAACAGGCCTAAATCAGGTAATAGAAAATGCATATGTTTAATCCACCAGGCTCAGATACACCATGCACAAGGATTTTAAGGTGGCACTCAAAGAATTTTTCTGAAATATGCTGTCAAATTAGTTAATTGCTGACTTAACAGTGAAGGATATATATTTAGATATAAAAACATGAACATGATACAATTGATCAAACTGCTTTCAATTTATGATATATACATACTGTATAGATGTGTTAAACAACTTAGAATGTAGCACCTTAACCCACCAATTTTTATTTCAAGTGATTCAAGGCTGTGTTACTAGATTGTTTAAACAATTAATAATTTTGAATGCCTACTCTTGGTTTGAGCCCTGGGTTTCACCTATGAAGATTGCATTTAAATCAGTAAAAGCAGTTGACAGAAACATTCTTTTCAAGCTCTTCTGTGAAGCCTTCTGATGGAAGGGTCTTCTGGAATAAACTCACTCATCTTCAATGATAACTCATGATTTTAGCAGCAGAATGAGTTCAGAAGTCTACAGAAACATTCTGTCTGCCAATTTATGTGAAAATGCATTCCATTTAATTGTGACAAACTTCATCATGCAGCAAGACAATCATCCAAAACACACTGCCAACTCAACAAAAGACTTCATCAGTGGAAGGTTTTAGTTATTTCACCCCTGAAGAGGACATTTACATTTACAGCATTTGGCAGATGCACCTTATCCAGAGCGACGTACATAAGTGCTTAAATCTCTAACATTGAATACATTAGTGCTGGCTCACTAGGTTACATACTTAAGATACCATGAGTTTAAAACATTTGTTCAAAGTTATAATGAAAAAGTGTAATTTTTTTAAATGCAAAAGATAAGGAAAGAAGTGCTAGTTGAAGTGTTTCCTGAATAAGTAGGTCTTCAACCGCCGCTTGAAAATAGCCATTGACTCAGCTGTCCGGACCTCAAGGGGAAGTTCATTCCACCACCTTGGTGCCAGAACAGAGAAGAGTCTTGTAGTATACTTGCCTCTCACCCTAGGAGATGGTGGAACCAGTTGAGCAGTGCTGGTAGATTGGAGGGTGCGGGGTGCAGTGCGAGGAGTGATGAGGACTTTGAGGTAAGAGGGAGCTGGTCCATTTTTGGCTTTGTAGGCCAGCATCAGTGTTTTGAATCTGATGCGTGCATCTACCGGAAACCAGTGGAGGGATCGCAGCAGCGGTGTGGTATGCGAGAATTTTGGCAGGTTGAAAACAAGCCGTGCAGCTGCATTTTGGATCATTTGCAGAGGACGGATTGTGTTCATAGGTAGACCTGCCAGCAGTGCATTGCAGTAATCCAATCTAGAAATGACAAGAGACTGAACAAGTACCTGAGCAGCCTGTGTGGACATAAATGGCCGAATCCTTCTAATGTTGTAATGTTGAAATGTCTGCCAGACATCTGAGATCCGATCAGAAGCTGTGGTATCTGAGGTTGGGAAAGAGAAGAAAAGTTGTGCATCATCAGCATAGCAGTGGTAAGAAAACCCATGTGAGGAAATAACTTAAGAGAGTGAGTATACAGGGAGAAAAGAAGAGGACCAAGTCCTGAGCCATGTGGGACACCAGTGGAGAGTCTGCGTGGAGCAGATGTCACTCCCCTCCATGTTACCTGATACGAGCGTCCTTCCAGGTAGGAAGCAAACCATTCCCAAGCTGATCCGCAAATCCCAAGACTCCCGAGGATGGACAAGAGAGTCTTGTAGTTGACTGTATCAAACGCTGCTCAAAGGTCAAGGAGGATAAGGACACATGACAGTTTGGCTGATCTAGCAGCAAGTAAGTTTCTCAGAGACATCCAAAAGGGTTGTCTCTGTGGAATGAGCTGCTTTCAAGCCAGACTGGTTGGGATCTTGAAGGTTGTTCTGTGAGAGGAGACTGAAGAACAAACAGCACTTGAAAGAAGCTGCACTACAAGCCCAGGCACATCAGGCTTGTTCCTTTTTCATGCAAGAGATATGCAACCAAATAGTCAGTGGTGTTTATTTTAATTTTATATTTAGATTATACCTTTGCTCACTAAAGAATCAGGTGGTCTGCTACCAAAGGTGCCAAGTTTACATCTTGGTATAAATATCAAGAAATTAAAAAATACAGCTTAGTCATCTCAAATAATAAAGTCTTCAGAAGATTGCAAAAACAGTGTGAAATATTGCATAACAGCACTGCTTTGGGATATCATGTTGTATAATCTTAGGCTATGCCCTTTTGCATTCCATTCTAATGGTCTGATGGTCTGAAGTTCATGCCAATTCTCTTAGAGGAAACATCGATCAATGGAAGGAGAAACAGAGCATTTCCCTGTGGCTCCTTAGGATTACCAACTGGGTTGCATCCTCCATAGTTTGAGTGTCTTAATATTAATATCACTTAATATTGTATATAATAAATAACAGAGAATTGGGGTAGGACATTGCAACATTTCACTGGATTCTCTGACCATCATTTGCTTTCCCTGAGTTGATGGTTGATGGTAAGATTCAGCATTTCATCAGATCAAAGGAAAAAAGCCCAAAGTGAATCCCCCAAAGGGTTAGGAGGCAGTGCCATAACTATCCTACAAAACCCCCTTGATGCACAGCCTCCCTAGCTAACTCTGGGCATATCCCACAATAAGGACACTAATGCATGGCCAATCCACAATATTCCCCATAATGTCTGAAATTCCAGCAGGTTTATCTCAAAAATTATAGTTGGGTAAGGTGAGGACTAAATGACTAAATATTCTATGTAGACTGAATTAGTTAATATCAGAAACCATGTGCCTTTAGTGTGGAAAATACAAAATCCAGAAAAAACAAAGACAAAATAACAAGACAGACACACACAAGTAACACTAGAGAAAATATGGCCAACAAATATAAAACACGATACAGAAACAAGGAACAGAAAACAAAACATGGTAACAAGAGACTACGGCAAGGTCTCAGCAAAAACACGCAACACAGGTATAAATAGGGGAAGTGTTTAAAGTGTTTGAGTGGACTAAGGATTGGTGCACAGTACATAAACAAAGACACATGGCACAGTATATAAACAAACACTGCTGTCAGGAAATTGTCAAAGCCATCCATGACAGTTAAAAATTAACCACAAAGGTTTTGGAACTAACATGAACTTCGTCCAAAGTGATCTTATACTAAAATCTGCTTGTGATTCAAAACAGACACGCTCATCTGTGAAACATGGTGGTAGCAGTATCATGGCTTGGGTTTGCATGGCTGCTTCTGGAACTGAAATTTCAGCTCTTTCATCAGCAAAAATCTAATTGGGTGAGGTGAGAAATAACTACCAACACTATTCTTTGATTTTTACCCAAGGAATTCCCTTTTTAAAAATCACATGTATGCTGAACATCCCATATCAGCCTGGGGAAGAAAGAGAACAGTACCAGGAAAAAGTCACAAAGAACACAGTTTCTTAGGACAAAGTGGTGATTTATTTACAACTCCGTGGTAATCAGTGGTGAGGTGTGCAGGTGAGGCGGAACCCGGGAGTCTAACAGGGTTCAGCGTGTTGAGGGAGTTGTCTGGTTCAGGTTTCTCAGACATGCGCTGTGACTGGTTCCTGGGCTCTTAGTGCACTTTAGTAACTCTGCCCTGCAACTATGTGCTCCTTCACCGAAGTCCCCTCGGTCTTCTAACAAAGGCTCCTCTCCAAGGTCTTCTACTTAGGTCTTCTTGTTTGAATCTTTAAATGAAGGAGACAGACTTATAACTTTTTGTCTTTTCAGGATCATCACAATGGGAGGCTTTGTTTTTTATTAAAAGTAGTGTAATACAGATAGGTGTGTGTAATATATGTAAAATAAAAAGAAAAAATTACAAATAAAAACTTCCTTCAAATAATCAAACAGTACTAAAATAAGTAAAAGGTATTAAGATGCAAAGATTATAACAAACCAAGAAACACTCTCCAAGTGTAAACTCTCCACTGATGCACCTAAAGTATAACATGCACTAAGGCTGTCTACAATAGAATGCACACCCAATGTTATTCAATGCGGGCTTTTATACTTTTTCACTGTGGCCAGTTGGATTTGGCTGTCAGGTTTGGTTGGCTTCGTGCCTTCTAGGCGGCTACCATCTTATTTCACACACACATCTCGGTTCCCAAACATATCTCCCCGTCGACTTCTGTGTGCGCTGCTAATGTCTTTTTTTCTCTCCTCAAGGTTAACACTTCCATATATGGTCATATGGTTGCAGTTAACTTCCTGCAACTTGTCAGGCTGTGATTATACAGGACTGAAGCTTTCTCTCGCCGTGGAATTCGACAGCAAGCTATAAAACACTGCGCGTGCAGGTTACTCCCCGTGAATACACAGAAAGCTTCATTTCAACAGCAGGCCTTGAAACACTTTGCGTGCAGATACTCCCTGGTGGTAATACACAGTAGGATTTAGAAGCGTTCACTACAAGAAAGTTTACAGTAAAATAAACAATATTAATCTAACCAACTCTATTACATGAGAATATATGATTATAAGAAAAAGAAAAGCATTTCAGAATTTTCTTGAACATTCTGAAAATAAAACATCATAACAGATAATGCATTATAATATATATATATATATATATATTATATATTTTATATATATATTTCTTTTGGAATCTTCTTCCAGCTGTCTAGGTACAGCGTCTGATCCCTCGGTGTCTTCTTCTAAACACTCATATTCAAATCTTTCAACTCTTCAACCAATTCTTCAACTTTTTGTATTTTTACATCAATCTTTCTTTGTTTATTCACCTTACGTTTCACTTTTCTTTCCCTATTTCTCCTTCTCTTTGTATTATCTATGTCCGTCTGTCTACTGACGGTTAAGTTAATAATTGGTTGTGGTGTACCTTTATATTTTTTATTATTTATTTGCTGAGAACCAGTATTAAGAAAACCAGTATCAGGTATGTAGAGTCCTGTAACTCCATCCCGTACATGCCAGTGTCTGATAACATCTCGTGCATGCCACTGGCTCTCAACATTTGCTTTCAATAACAGTATTCAGCCAACAATGCAGTGACACAACCAAACTCTTGCATTCTGCATTTGTGATGCTTTTCTAGCCATGTAGTGAAGCTTTTTTCAGTTGTTGTTTGTTTTGGGGGTTTGTCCTTGTCCTTGGATAGGTTAAGGTCTGGTGATTGACTTGGCCGGTCTAAACCCATCATTGTGTTGATGCATGATGAATTTTCTCCTAATGAGATTTATTTCTTTGTAAATTCGACTTCTGAATTAATTCTGCTGCAAAATTAGCGGAGGTGGTAATGTTGAGACATTCATGGCATTAGGAGAACAGAGGGACCATTTTCAGCTGGACATTGCCAGATCATCTTTAGTGGTCATCAAGAGCAGCAAATTCCTTGGTGTTTACCTGGTGGAAAACCTCACCTGGTCCCTCAGCACCAGCTTCATCACTACAAAAAAACAGCAGTCTCTCTACATTCTGCAAAATGTGCTGTGTGGTTTCTTGTATTGTCCTTAGTTCTATGTTGTCTCTTATTGTGGTACTGGAGGAAATCTGTTTCATTTTACTGTGTACTGCATGAGCTGCATATGTTTAAAATTATATTAAAAGCTTCTTCACTTGACTTCAGATGTGTAGAGTTTACAATCAATGGCAAAGCAAAAAGTGAAATTTATATCCGTCTTTAGAGAAGATAAATCTTTATAAATCTCTGTCTTTATTTTTCAGCAGTGTAGTTCTCTTAAACTATGGACAAGTAAGTAAAGTGAATGTTAGTTCTAAAATCACTGCATCATAGTGAGGTGAGATGAAAGTTCAGGGATGCCAGTTTCATTAAATGTTATATAATCAACTAAGTCTGAAATGTTGTTGTGGATGCAGGGGCGTGCTCGAGTGTTGCTGCTACTGGACTCTCTCTCTTGTACTCATCCTCCTTCTCCTCTTCTGCCTTTCCCTGCTCCACTCACCACTCCTATCCCACTCTATCAGTTTGCTCTTTCCTTCAGGTGGGTAAAGTCTGCGCCGGTTTGCTGCCAATGCAGGAAGCCTGTGCACTGTCAGGACTATTGCTATGTGATGGAAATGGGGCATTAATCAGGATCCCTATTGTGCATCTACCAACCCTGATCAACCAGGGATGTACTGCACACGAGTGAGTGTCCAAGGGGCTATGTACCGTGCATTGGTGGATTCAGGATGTAACTAATTAATTTCACATATGTTTGGTTCAAGAAGAGGTGTGTGTGCATGAACAACTGCACCCCTCATCATTAAATTTCAGGGACAAAAATCCATAGCCCATCTCCTGTGACATTGTTTCTGTTTTCAAATTCTGAGAACAGCAGTTTAAATCTTAGATTCGGTAAGTGTTAACCAGAACATAATTGGACCCACTCATAATAGAGGTCACACTCTTGATCTCGTACTAATCCTCAGATTAAATATAGTAAACTTAGTCTCAGTGCCTCACTTAGAATCTCAGACAATTGTCTCATTCAATATGTACATTTACGTCTGCTTCTGCAGAGAGATTTACCAACAGTCTCCCAGAATTATCATCCATGATTGGATCGCCATCTGACCACACAGAACTTTAACAGGTGACTGACTGTTTAGATTCAGTATTTCGCTACTCCCCAGATATTGTAGCTGCACCTAAAAGAAAAAGTAATTAAAGAGAACAAACTAGCACCCTGGTACAATGAGCACACACATACTTTAAAACAATCAGCTAGAAATTTAGAATGTGAATGGCATCAAACTAAATTATCAGTATTTCACGATTAGCACAGAAGGAAATCCTTCATAGCTACAAATAATCTTTTAGTGCTGCTAGATCAGTGTATTTCTCCAAGCTAATTAAAGATAGCAAAAATAATCCTAAATGTTTTGTTTAATACTGTAGCAAAATTAACTAGGAATAAAAAAAATTGTTAAAAAGCACACACCAACTATTTGTAGCAGTAATGACTATTATTTCAATGGAAAAATTGATAACAACAGGCAGAAAAATCAGGCCATTAATTTAATACCAAACAATTTGATAGATAATGCCGTAGATTTCTGTTTTTCATAAGTACTTAGACTGTTTTACTCACCTTCAAAAGACTTAATTTCACAGATTTCTTTTTCCAAATGATCAACCTGCATTCTGGATCCCTTGCCCACATTTTTCTGTAAGCAGATATTACCAGTAGCTATGCAACACATTCTAAAAATAATAAATACTTCCCTTTGCACTGGTTATGTACTGAAATCTTTTAAGCTAGCAGTTATCAATCTACTGATTAAAAAACTTAACTTGACCCAAGCCAGCTTTCCAACTGTATGCCAATATTAAACTTACCCATTATCTCCCAGATCCTAGAAAAGGTTGTAGCACAGCAGTTATGCTCATACTTAAATAGGAACAATATTCATGAAATGTATCACTCTGGATTTAGACCTTATCATAGCACAGAAACAGCGTTGGTTAAAGTGGTAAATGACCTGTTACTGGCCTCTGATCAGGGTTGTGTCTCCTTGCTGGTGTTACTTGATCTTAGTGCAGCTTTTGAAACCATTGACCCTGCTATTCTTCTTGATAGGCTAGAACATGTTGTTGGTGTTAAAGGGACAGCCTTCTTCCTGGATCAGGACTAATTTGACTGATCATCATGGTACCAAACATACTACGGTTATGTTTGGTGTGTTCCACAAATTTCTGTTTTAGGCCCACTGCTTTTCTCCTTATTTATGATAACCTTTGGTGCAGTTATCTGTAATCATAGTTTTAGCTTCACCTGTTATGCTGGGCTACACATAGCTATATGCTTCAGCTAAGTCAGATGAGACACATCTGCTTTATAAGATTGAAGAATGTGTAAAGGATACTAGACAGTGCATGCTTACTAATTGACTCCTGCTTAACTCTGACAGGACAGATGTGAGTGTAATAGGACCACATGCAGCCAGAACCAAGCTTTCTGTTTACACAGCAGGGCTCTCAAGTGTCACGCACTGAGTGTGACAGTCACTCATTTGTCACGATCTCCCACCACACATTGTATTTCTCACGCAGAAAAACTTACTATTTATCATATATTTAATATGTCGCAGCGCACAAAATGTATCTGTCCGCACCGCTGTCTCTATGGAACCAGGCAGAAATCAAGTGCGTCTCCCCTGGAGTTCGTAGTCGAGCCTGCCACTTATCAACCAATCAAAAAAAGAGGCTACACAATAGCCAATCAGAAAATGTATATGGGTAAGATTTAACTCAACAACCAATGAAAAAAATGCATAACCTGGAATTGTTCAGCATCATCCTCGTTCACCCACAGAGAAAACTACTGGAGCTGCAAGCATCACTTTGAGCACAGAGTAAGTCATGATCTCCTGTTTTAATGTTACAACAAATTCACAACTTGTTTGACACAAACAGTGACATTTTGACTGCTGTTAGAGAAAGTTTCCCAGATCATCAGCATCAGTTTTTCAGATCTCTTTTGAAATACTTACTGACAGCCCAGATGATGCAGCATTGCCAAATTGCAGGTTTAAGAAGGGAATCAGGAAGCTGGAGGCTGGCTTGGAATAACAAAATGTGTAGGTTGGATTATTGTAATGCTTTACTGTCTGGATGTTCCAGTAGGAGCACAAACAACTAAACTAAAAACAGAATCTATCTTATCCACATTGCAGTGGCTCTTAGTCAAATTTCATGCGCTACAGTACCTGAGTGATCTTTTTTTTATGATCTGTCATACCTAATTCAATCAAAAGGTGCAGGCTATTTGGTAGTACCTCAAGTACAAAAGGTTACAAGAGCCCAACAAGGTTCTTACAGAGCCCGACAGTTATGGAACAGCCTTCCAATTAGTGCTCTGGACTCAGACACAGTCTCAGTGTTTAAGTCCAGGCTAAAAACATATTTGTTTAGTCTAGCTTTTTATGAATATATTTTCTTAGGTAAAAGAGCAGCTCTGGAGGGTTCACAGGCATAGAGTGTTTGGTGAACTGATATGTCACTTTACTACTCTCAAAAGTTGCTCAGGTTGCTGACTGTGGATTGGCATGACGCTTTGTGTCAAAGGAAGCCCTCATGTGTGTGTCACATTCTGGCTCTCCTTCCAGATGAGCACCCTCCTACCTGTATCCCCGATCACATCTGCTGTAGTTTCCCAGTCATCTGGAAGCTCTTCCTGAATTCCTCACAACATTCATCCTTTTTTAACTTCCCTCACTTAGTCTTCTTTTCTATCTTTCCTCTCCTCTTCTTCCTGACCATCAGAGACATCCTACACATCACTGTCCGATGCTGCCTGGCTACACTATCTCCTACCACCACTTTGCAGGCACAAATCGCTCTCAGATTGCTTCATCTACATAGAATGTAGTCTACCAGTGTATTCCTCCCTCCCCTCTTATATATAACTCTATGTTCTGGAAATAAGTGTTAACGATAGCCATTTCCAACCAGTTAGGGAATCCACCACCATCTGTCCTTCTAGGTTCCTTTTTTTAACACCAACATGCCAGTTGGTCTGCTCCAATCACTACTCTCTCCCATCTAGGAATACTCTCCATCACCTCATCTAACTCACGCCAGGATCTCTCCTTCTCTTCTAACTCACAGCCTACATGTGGAGCATAGCCACTGATGACATTCAACATCACCCCTTCAATTTCTAACTTCAAACTGATTACTCTGTCTGACACTCTTTTCACCTCCAAAACTCATCCTTCAGGATCACCCCTACCCCATTTCTCTTTCTATCCACACTATAATAAAACAGTTTGTATCCCCCTCCAGTACTACATACTTTGCTCCCCTTCCACCTGGTCTTCTAGCTGGTCGTCTGCCAGCTCTCTACCTTTCCCTTTCATTGTACCAACGTTAAGAGTTCCTATTCTCAGACCTATACTCCTGCCTTTCCTCTTCTCTCTCTGTCTATGACCTCCTCTCCTTCCTTGACCAACAGTAGTCCAACAGTGCCGATGGCGGTTGTTAGCCTGGGCCTTAAGTATCAATTGACAAATTTGGCTTGAGCTAATACAGTAATATGAATGCCCTTCAGGAAGTGACCTCAGTCACCCCTTTCCTCCTTTGCATAAAGAATGTCAGCTGATCAAATTGTCAGTTCCATTGTATGCTATTTTAACCCAATCTCTTCATGTAGGAACCTCTGTCTTAACCGCCAGTGTGCTGTTGCCTTAATCATACAGTAGTATTAGTAGTAGTAGTAGTAGTAGCCTTTACTGTCACTGGTAACAGTTACCAGCGAAATTAGCCATCAACCTGTCCATACATACAATACATACAATATGACAAGGGGGGGACAGGACAGGAAGACAGGGAATTGAATAATCATGCAGCACCATCTGCTGGACAGAAATACAGAAAACACTGCCATTGTTCATGTATTTTTCTGCTCAAACACTATTTTTTTACTCGAGTTTAATGAAGTGTTTTACAGCAGGAAGAGTTTACTTGTATTTCGCATTGACCCTTGCACTTAAACTCTACACCTGTTCCTCTTCTGAAGGTCATCTGACCAATAACATGAGCTTCAGTGACCTCAGAGAAAGAGATCTCTTTAGCTCATTAAAATGGAAATATTTACTAATTTTTAGCAGAATTTAATCTATTCTTTAGTCAGTCACTAGATTGAGGGTGATGCATGATGACATTTATGATGGAGGGTGTGACTCTCTGATGTCTTTGTGTGTGTAATACAAAACCATATGACGCAACAGAGTGACACACCCCACACACACACACCACACACACACACACCATAGAAGGTGTGATCATCAACAGGTATGATGCAGGCTTTCGGTAATATTTCACTTAAATCGTATGATTTCCAACTCATAACTCTTTCCATTTTGTTCCAGACCTGAAATAAACTCCTGCTTGTGCTGCTGTGTCTGCGTTAACATCTGTTACAGTAGAAAGTAAAAAAGATTTCTGTCCATCAATAATAATAATAATAATAATAATAATAATAATAATAATAATAATAATAATAATAACAACACATTATGACCCTCATGATGTTTGAGTTCCACAGAAAAGACTTAGACACCGCTGAAGCGGATTTTTGGCACGTATACTGACACATTTGGGCTGGAAACGTTTTTGGATTTTATTTAATTAATAGGGTTTAATCTGTGACGTAAACAACAACAACCGAGTTCATGTGTTCTCAGTAATCAGTAATCTCACTGACAGCACACACGCACACACACGCGCGAGCGCGCACGCTCTTGCGCCAGGGATATATAAAAGCGAGACATGAACTTCCCAGTTGTACACACACATAAACACACAAGTGTATCCGGTGATACCATGGCGGATGATCCGCTGGTTGGTGCAGTAGACCAGGGGACCAGCTCCACGAGGTTTCTGGTGAGAGAAAGACATAAAGTGTACAGGTGTATGTGTGTGTGTGTGTATATGTGTGTGTGTGTGTGTGTGTGTGGTGTGTATATTTGTGTGTGTGAGTGTGTGTGTATATGTGTGTGTGTGGTGTGTGTGTGAGTTTCTGAATTTTTTTGTTATATAGAACCTCTTTCAGAACCAAAGAATTGCTTCACTGTCCAAACTCTTGAGGAATTTTCTTTTTAATGAGAGACACAGACATTTATTTATAAAAAAAAATGAAAAAGCTGTTTTCACAATTAGACTTTAAAAAAGCACATTTTTCTGCACAATTGAATCAGTAAATTGCACTGAATATTGGCTTGTAGTGTGATATTGAAGTGACGTCGGTTAAGAATGAGACATTAATGATCTAATATTTGGTGCATCTCTTAGTGGATAGATCCAGGACTCCAGTAAAAACAGCTTCCCAGGTTACGGCAACACCACACAATGTACTGATTCATTATTCATGTGTCTATTGTAGTGTACAGTGCTCAGATTCAGTCACATTTCTGTTCCTACTTCTGATATGGAGGATTCATATGACTAAAAATCTTAGTAATAAGAAAACAGTAAAAAACAAACAGTATTACAACTGCTATTGCAGCTAGTAATAATAATCATAATAATAATAGTAATCATCATCATCATGCTTTAAGAAATAATGTCATGCAATAAGGGAACAATGGAATATTTTGTACAGTAAATTTTTGGATTTTACTATGAACATTAATGGTGTTAAATATTTACTATGTGTGTAGAAATAGATTTCACAACAAGAGGTTTTGCTCCTCTAAACAAGTCTTTGGTATTAAAATGAAAATAGGTGAGTTGGTACAGCAGTATAGACTAAACACTTTGTACTTCCTGCATGTAACATCATGACCTCAGTAACGTCATGCGTTTAAGTGTTTTATCAGTTATTTGATCAGTGCACATCACTAAAGCTGCTCTAGACCTTTCACCTACCTTAGATTTTTGCAACCGAGTAAACATAACAGACAGGTCAAAGTACAGGTTCATCAGTTTAACCTTTGACTTTTTAACAAATGAAGCAAATCAGTGTTTCATCATATTGTTTTGTAGTAATGAGGTTTTTTCCCCAATGTCGTAATGTGGAAAAATACATTGTTCATTCATAACCTACAGTATGGATAATGTTATGATTTGTACAGTGTAGCTTATGGTGAAAAATGATAATAAAATATATACAAATCATAAAAAATAAAAAGTTATGTATTTAATTAACAATTCCTAATAAGAAAAGTATTCTGTAAAATGATTTATTCTCTCATTCTTTATCTGTTATATATATTTTATATACATTCTTTATTATGTGTCCCACATATAATTTTTATTAGAAGACTAAATCACATCAACACCTCCTATTTACTGTGTGGTACATTTACACGGCTCAAATATACTGTGCTGACACCTAGTTTCATGCATTTCTCACCAGAACAATTGTGAGTCTCAAAGAAAATGATATGAGATTTGTTTTATTTAATTTGGTTTTGTAGAAGTCAAAGTGTAAGAAGTCGACCTACTGACCTCTCTTCACTGACTACATTTTGAAATTAATGATTCACTCATTAACAAATATATAGCTGTTATTAGTTATAACTGTGGAAGCACATTTCTTCCTCTGAGATGATGGTTCACCAGAGTTTCAGTAGTTTCAGCAATCTCCTTTGATGTTTTCTTTGCTTGATTCAGTTAGCAATGGGAGAGACCGCAATATCTTCTTGAAGAGCACAGGATATGTCTTCCCACATGGTTGTTTATGAAATGAGAAGCTACTCACTGCATAAGTTAGGCTGGAATGGAAGGCTAATACATATACCTGTTGTGATATTGTGTGTGTGTGTTCATATTCTTGTCTGTATGCTCATGTCTGATCTTTTCTATTATTTTTGCTTTCCTTTTTTTCAAGTCCAGTGTTTCGTGTTCTGGTCTCTGAGCACCACTGCCCTGTACATTTAGATTGTGAACGACTGATTTAGTCATTTGTAACATTCCTTAGTTTATGTTTTTTTAACTCTTAACACTTATAGGTTTTTGGACTTTGCCTTTGCTTGGTATATTTGGATTGGGTTTTTTTGCCTTTTAGTAGTTTTTGTAACTAAATCTGTGTCACCTTCTACAGTAAAAGTCTTGTCAAAGCCTGACATAAGTATAGCACATAGTGATGGCAGGAGTCCCTCTCAGCAATCATATGTCTTCCTCGCCCACACTGTTACAGGACTCACCAACCACCAACCCCTCTAACCCAGCAGGACTCACACCGATGCCTTGCTCGTAGCCTTTCCAATGCAACACAACATCAATTTTTTAGCCCTTTGATTTGTTGTCTTTTTCTCAACAACTGTAAATGTTAAAAAAAAATCTAAATTTTCTCCACCTAGAATCTTTAGAAATATGTTTGTTTGTGAAGGGCATTTTAATTTAATAAAATAAAATCAATATAATTGCTTTTTTACCTTCCCAGAGCTGGTGTATGTAATAAATACAAGATGGTGTTGATCACCAATTTGTATTATTTACTCAGACTGATAGTAGTAGCTGAAAAAGGCAACACATTTGGTAGCATAAAGTATATAGCATAAAGATATATATCACCCAGTGTTTTGGTGATTCTTCTACCATTGACTCCAATATCAGTGAATCCTTCAACTGAATAGTTTTCTTCAAATTCCCAAAAGGAGGTTTAGAACATGAAAGATGTAAACTCAATTTCAGGTCCTGAAACATAATTTTTTAAATATGATATCTCCAAAGGAATAAGGCAGCAGAGGAACATGTTCTCAAATCCCATGGCTCCTTGATTTTTTTTTCTATTTTTTTTGTTCATCTGTGTATTAACTATAGAGGTCTTAATAATATCACATTTTTTTACTAAACTTGATGTAGAACTAGATAACTCTACACTGGATTAGCAATGGAGCAGAGCATACGATAAGACACTATATTATGATTTAGTTACACATGAATTCTGTGGGTCCCTATTCTGTCTGGGCTGAACCTGAGAACTGCACCAAACACCAACACAAACTGTGTGCTTCTGCATCAACTCGTATCTTGGTCTCACTCCTCTCTCTTTTCAAGACCATCCAACTTGTGACCCAGAGAATATTGCTCCTGGATCACTGTGGTCTGTGATCACTTTTTTTTGGTCTTATATTGATACTGTATTTGTTACTAACTTGACAATCTACCATGCTGGAGTAGATAAGATGTTAAGTAGATTTTTCAAGGCAGTTAGTTTCATCCCTTTTGCCTCTCTTCTGAGACATAATAAACACTTGTACAAGCATGTTTTGTTACATTGGCATTTCAGAGAACATCCAACAGCAGACAGTATTAGTATTGTTCCTGATTCTGATTAGGTTATTTAAAGTTGTAGAGTGACTGCATATAAATCTAGTTAGTAATCAAGTAACTTGGATCAGGGACACAAGTATCTACTGAAGGTCATGTGATGAGGGGGTGGGCTAAGGATCATGGGAGCTGTAGTCTGTAACTTTGGTCCACTTGGTCCTGACATGTTGTTATTCATGTTTTATTTTTTTCTCTACAGGTGTTCAATGCTAAAACTGCCGAGCTTGTCAGTCAATATCAGGTGGAAATTACACAGAGTTTCCCCAAAGAAGGGTAAGTTATAATAACCTTTTACCACTTCAACAATAAATGACTCTTCAAAGTATACTACAAGTTAGAGACTAAGACCATTGTTGGGTTTTAATTAATTTTATCACTCATCTGATGTAGAATAATCTTTCCATTATTTAAGTCATTTAAATAAGTTACCGTTTAGTAATCAGCCTAACAGTCTCAGTCTAACAACAGTGTCAAAAAATTTTTTTGTTAGATTTGTTCCACTACATGTGAATGTTAATCATGGACGCATTCACTGTCCAATCATTTCAACTGGACATGAGATTGTTTAATTATTTAAATGAAAGGTTGATAGTTTTCAAAGCCAATAAGCATAACTTGTGTGCACGTACAGTTGATCTTTATTTTTTGGTGATTACATCTGATCAGTCAGGCAACACAGACATTTATCTAGGAATCTGTTGATTAGCTAAGGATAGATACTGTAGGTGTTTAAGTTCATTAAATTTGCAAATGGATCAAAAGTCAGTCTAAGAGAAAGAAAGAAAGAAAGAAAGAAAGGTTGGCCGATGCAGCACTCACTCACTCATTTTCTACCGCCTATCCGAACTACATCGGGTCACGTGGAGCCTGTGCCTATCTCAGGCGTCATTGGGCATCAAGGCAGGATACACCCTGGACGGAGTGCCAACCCATCACAGGGCACACACACACTCTCATTCACTCACACAATCACACACTACGGACAATTTTCCAGAGATGCCAATCAACCTACCATGCATGTCTTTGGACCGAGGGAGGAAACCAGAGTACCCGGAGGAAACCCCCGAGGCACAGGGAGAACATGCAAACTCCACACACACAAGGTGGAGGCGGGACTCGAACCCCCAACCCGACAGGAGGTGTGAGGCGAACGTGCTAACCACTAAGCCACTGTGCCCCCTGCCGATGCAGCATTAATGACTTATTTCAAACCAATAGATGTTAGTGGAGAACTGAGCACTGTGAAGAACCTTAATATAACAATAATTTGACAACTTAATACCATAGATACTTCACGGTGTATCAGCCCATGGGTCTCTAAGATCTTAATCCCTCCTTGTTATTAGTCATGTTGTTGTTTTAGTCAAGAAGAATACAATTGTTGTAATTTATTAAGGAAAAATGATGGAATCTATTTGTAATCTCTGTGTATAATTCCCATTAGTGGAAATGTAGTCCAGAGATAATTAAACTTGAAGGAAGATATGATGAGCTTCATGTCTGTGATAAAGTCATCATCACAATTCTGCAGAAAAGATATGAGCGTTTAATAATCCTTGTTAACAATCCTTGTTAAACAATGTGGCTATTTGTTTGCTCCGCCCACTCTTTGGTTTCCATGGACATTAATTGTACTCCTTCTCTCCTTCAGGTGTGTTGTCTTTGTCTCTGATTGTTTCTGCGCTGTGATTGGTTCCTGTCTTTTATTTATACTCGGTTTGTTCACTTCCCTGGGGTTGGTCATTATTGCATGTTGGATGTTGGTGTGCCTGTTCCCGTTTCCGTTTCCTGTTAGCCCTGTTTGTTGCCTTGTTCTGTCTGCCTGTCTGTTCAGCTGCTTTCTTGTGTTTTGACTAATTAAACTAATCTGCATTTGGATCCTCACTCGCCTTTGTCCTGCATCGTGTCACCTATATTGCAGGTTACTAATCATGATCTTTACAGTTTCACATATTAAATAATGATCATTTACAGGTTTAAATGTGTATTTTAGTTAATGCAGACTTATAAACATTATTACTCTATCAATACACTATAAAACAAATGGTTTCCTCTCTAAATGATACTGTTATTTAGGTAAGTAAATTAGAGTATTTCAGATTTTCTAAAGTTAAAATACACAGATGTTTAATGAACATTATCAGGTCGATACTGGGTCAAGCTATGAATCACATGTATACATGACAGAATTTCTGCAGAAGTTCACATTAAACATTTACAGGAAGTTATTCATTTTCTTAAGAACAAAACTGTAATCAGTACAAAGGTTTATATTTTTATAGACTGACAGTGCAATATTACAAAACTGAAATGTAGTAAAGTAAGTGTAAATCCCAATAAAGGTTTATTGCAGATACGACTGAGTGCAAAATTTTACTTAACAATATAATTAACTGTTTTTATGAATTTTAATAAAGACTTAATGAATGAATCATTAAAGATGAATCCTTATTTGCATAAATAAACAAATATTCAAATATTTAAGTAAAGTTATCAGCCATCCATTCAAGACTGACTGGGATCTATTGTTAAAATTCATCTCTAACCCTTACTGTAAATGAAGATCTGATTCATCTGTCTGATCTTTCTGAAATCTGTTTCATATGCCTGATCTGTCTGAGATCTGTCTAATCTGTCAGAGATATGATTCAAATGTCTGATCTGTTTGAGATCTGATACATTGCTATAATGATAGAAAAATATATTGTACTTCTGTGGGGTCCAAAAGTCTAAGGCCCCAGAGAGAGTGCTGCTTGATATTTTTTAATTCAACACAAATTGCAAATAATTTTATCAGCTGCAATCTCAGTAAAATGTAGGATCTTAATGTGCACTCGAGCTGCATGGACTCAACAAGTTGGCGCAATACCTTATGATCCATTTTAGCTCAAATCCACCTGTGTGTTGTAATCAGATACTTCAACAGAAGAGATCAGACATAAGGACAATTTAAGCTTTTGTACAAAACAGTTATGTTAAATATAACAAATTTGCTTAGATTTAAATTGTGCAACATCATGAATAATGAGTCAATATTACATTTCTTTCTTTCTTTCTTTCTAGAAAAAAATTGGAAAGATTTTCCTTTCCAATTTTCTTTTCATTTCTTTTTAGTCTTAAATAAAAAGAAGCACCCTGTGTGTATATATTTATATGTATCTCTGTATAGTATGATGAATAAATGTTTAATCTTTTCACTTGCATTTCTGGTTTAATTTGAAACTTTGCCTTGTTTATATTCACTTCCTGTGCCATCTGATGTTTTTACTGTGAGATGGGTGGAAGAAGATCCCAAGGAGATCCTACAGTCTGTGTATGAGTGCATAGAGAGAACCAGTGAGAAACTCACTCAGCTCAAAACTGACATCACGAACATTAAAGGTGTGTGTGAGTGTAAGTGTGTGTATGAGTGTGTGTACATATATGTGCACGTTTGAGTGTGTGTATGTGGGATTTTGTATGTGCACGTGTGTGTGTTTGTACATGTGCATAAGCAGAAGCATGTGTGTTTGTCTGTGTGCCTGTGTGTGTGCTCATGTGTGTGTATTTGTGTATATGTGGGTGTATGTGTGTCTTTGTACTTATATAAGCTTGGCTACATTCTCAGCTCTGCTCCTCAAGGTGAAATTGAATGTTGTCTGTTTTCAGCCATTGGAGTGACCAATCAGAGAGAGACAACATTGGTGTGGGACAAAGAGACTGGAGAACCTCTTTACAATGCCATAGGTGAGTCAGTCCAAGGCAATAGCAGTGAGCTCAGCGTTAAATGTGAGACATCTTAATAGTCTATTCATAAGAATATTAACTGCACTCATATCACTAGTGTTTCATTCACCGGACAAATGGTGACAAATAAAAACCTCTACACAAGTTCATCTTGCAAGCTCAACAAGAGCTCGCTGATAAAGATAACAGGTTATTTAAACTGTTGTAATAGTTACACTGGTGTATAAATTAATTACATAAATACACAGCACAAAATCAAGTAAATCAAGTATAATAATTTATAATAGAAAAATGAATCAAACAATTGCAATTAAAACTTGCACCTGGCATCTTTTCCACCTTATCCAGCCCCTTTAATCACAGCAATTATACCCATCTAAACATGAACATATGCAGTAATGCAGCATAAGATATTGTTTAAGTCAAACTGATAATAAAAAAATTAAAAAATTGTCCGCCATCTATTTTCTCTACTGCTTTAATCCATTTTGTTAAGCTCTTATGCTTTATTCTTTAAGAAAGAATCAAAAATTTTGTATAGAAGCTTTAATGGTGTATCTGATTTTCCCAAGCTTCAGAAAATTCATGGTGTCTATAATCCATATGGTGAAGGTAGGTGGATATTGTTCCTTCCAGGTGAGAAGGGTGAGGTGTCTAGCAAGCAAGGCAGTAAAAACAAAACAACGTGCGCCTTGCCCTTATGAGGCTGGGTTTCTGGGGTAAATCTGAATATGGCACATATGGGATTAGGGGCAATGTAGATCCCACACATTGTAATATAAGCATTAAAAATGTTTTAAAATGAGAACATGACCAGAACATTTGAGTGTGAACTACTGGTTGACACAGACACAAGGGGTCAACAGATTGTTATGTACATTTATCTGCACAAAATGTGTAAAAAAAATTGGATTTAGGCAAATCAAAGTTCTGAGTAAGCTGAACAAATGTTCCAAACAAAGAAATATATAAAGCGGAGATGGTCTTCTATATTTTGCTATTCAGATCCTAAAGGTTGGATCTGACACAGAGGGTAGGAAGCTGTAAATGTGTGTAACAGGGGAGTATATTGATTCTGTATGTCTCTTAAGGGGAGTATATTGATGCTGTCATGGGGCATGGAGGAGTTAAGGCACATCCTACAATCCTACTTTTTTGGAATATGTGTCATTGCAGTCTGTTGTTAGGTTAGTGGGAGACAACCACATGACAGAGATTCATGACATTTTAGGCATTTTGACAGACGCCCTTCAACCAAATCAACTTTTTATCTCATTTTATTCAACTGAGCAATCGAGGGTTAAGGGCCTTGCTCAAGGCCCCAGCAGTAGCAGCTTGGCTGTCAGTACGGTGGTCAGCATGGTGGTCCTGAGATTCATACACACATCTTTTTGATTTTTAGTCCAACACTTTAACCACAAAGCTACCACATAAACATTGGCACAATGGGGAAAGTTGGATTGTGATGCACATATTTTGCAAAAATCAGAAGTAAAGCCATCTGGCTCTGGTGTTTTGTTACTCTTTAAGGATATAATGGCCTCTGAAATCTCTGCACTAAGGATTATTTCTTCTAATAGTGAGCTGTGTTCAGTTGGCACAGAGGGGAACTTCAGCCTGTTGAAAAAGTTACTGATTTGGTACAAGTCTTCATCATACTTAGAGCTACAGGTCACTGTATTATGGTGTAAAAGCATCACTGATTTTCATATGGTCTGCCACTATTTCATCATTTTCATTGTAAAACTTAGTGATTACATAAGAGGAAGCAGCTTGACGAGCCTGCTGGGCCATTAGCTTGTTACATGACTCACAAACTTTATAACAATCCTTGGTGAATAAATATGTAGCTCTGTCTGTGGAGAATGTTTCGTAAATGCAGTCTTTCTTTCTAGAGCGTTGGAGGACAGGACACAGAAATAACTGTTTAGAGACAATAACAAATCTCTCATTTGTGTCAGCAACCACATCTTTCAATTTTCTATTTATTCATATATTGTTGTAACAATGAACATAAAAATATAGAACAATACGTTTAAGATTAATATTAGACTTATATTTATATGTATTTGTATTTATCCCTATTTATGCCTCCTCTGCCAGGAAAGATGGCATTACTTGTTCCTAAAGTAGGATGAGGTGATCGAGCAGTCCAGAGCCACAGTGAAGTGTATGGTGGTATAGAAGACAGATAGCAGGGGAAGGTGTGTAGAAAGAAAAGCCATGAATAAAAAATAAGAAACTAAGCTGATGAACTGGGGCTGGTGAACATGCATCAGTGAAAAACTAGTGAACTCCTACTTGTACTGATACTTTATCAGCAAGCTTTCAATCCCCTCACCCTGCCCATACCTCGATTAAATCACACCATGTTTTTTGGTTTAGTGAGTTTTTGTGTGGGATTTGTTTTTAAAGGCAGTTGATAAGTCAAGGATTCTCCAGCACTGAGCACACAGATAAAACAGTCTGTAATGTTAACTTCATGTGTATTCTTTTTATGTCTATCATATTTCTCGAGGCTGATTTATGATAGTTATAAATTATTGTTAGAGCCACATTTTGTACATTTTTTTTTTTAATTCCTTAAATTTTTTTAAGAATTATATTAAGATCCCAATGTTCTAAAGTGCAAATACTAAGTAAATTTAATTAATACACTATAATTATTCACTAATACATATTTAACAGTGTGTTTGTATGAACTGAAGGCAGGAAAGACAATAAGACACAGAGGGCTTGTGTTATATTCAGGTCACATAAACAGATGTGACATTTAACATTACTTTCTTTACAATGTACTTCTTGAGTATTTAGTGTCATTTGTTGAGGACAGCAGATGGCAGAGTCTCGCCATTAAACCCACATAGCTTGCACAGATTAATGATCTGGAATGATGTGGGGGGGGAAACAGGAAATTATTAGCTTCTATTTATCATGCATTTATTCATTTAGACACTGTGCTGCAGTAGGGTTCAAAATACTGCCTCTGTTCACAGAACAATATGAAGTGGATTATTCACTATTGCGACTGTGTCCGACTGCATCTCACTGAGTACACAGACTCATCATGACCTACCATCCAAACTTCATGTCAGTTCAACATGTAGCAGAATATTAGTAACACATGTAAAGATATCTGGCTGATCCCCACATCACTGTTTTATTATTATTTATGATTGGTTAATAAAAGGTTAGTATGTAAGTCAGTAACCCCAAGGGCAGGGTTAGATTGTGTGTGTGTGTTTGTGTGTATGTCTGTGTGTCTGTGTGTCTGTGCCTGTGTGTATATGTGTGTAATGAACAGAAAAAATATTTGTTTCACTTGTTGCTCAACTGAAAAATATGAGCTAATCTAGAAATATTATTTATATATATAAGTCAGAGTGTAAGATTTGAACAGCTTTCCTAATGAGTCTACACTCGTGAGTAAAAACCCAGAGCAAATGATTTGTTTTTATTTTTCACAAATGTAGTGTGGCTGGATTTGAGGACTCAGTCCACTGTGGAGCATCTCATTGAGAAAACACCTGGAAAGAACAAAAACCACTTCAAGGTGTTGACACACACACATACACACACTCATACACACACATACAAACACACAGACACACACATAAACACATATTCACACACACACACACACACACACACACACACACACACACAGTCACACACACACAGTCACACGGTCAGGTAAGAAAACACCTGAGAAACACCTGGAAAGAACAAAAACCAGGTGATGATGAGGTCCCTCTTTCTCTCTCTCTCTCTCGCTCACACACACACACACACACACACACACACACACACACAAACACACACACAAACACACACAAACACACACACACAAACACACACACACCTCAAAAACATCATTATAGAAGTTAAGGGTTTTTATCAGATTTATTTACATTTTATTTAAATGCAATCATTTTATTTTCATTCTAATTTTACTAAAATGTTTGGTTCTGGAGTGCAGAATAAGACAGGTCTGCCCATCAGTACGTACTTTAGTGCAGTGAAATTGCGCTGGTTGATGGACAACGTGGTGGAGGTGGACGAGGCTGTGCGCTCTCACCGCGCCATGTTCGGAACCGTTGACTCCTGGCTTATATGGGTGAGTTTACTACACATGCACGCACGCACACACACGCATGCACGCACGCACGCACGCACGCACGCACGCACACACACACATGCATGCATGCACGCACGCACACACACGCACACACACACATATACACACACACACACACACACACACAGACATACAGAAAAACAATAGCAAACATTTATCCTGATCTTGGGTTTCAGTCAGTGTGGAGTTTTACATGTACTTTTTTTCTTTGTGTGAGTTTCTTCTATCTCATGTTTCCTTCAGTTTCTCTGGTTTCCTCCCACATCTCATAGTTTCCTCCTGTGTGTTTGATTTCCTCCTGTATTTCCTCCACTTCACTGTAAAAGGACCCAAACCTTACCAGCATCATGCTTCGCTCATCATAACAGTGCTGTTGTCTTTTCCTTTCATTTGTAACCTTTACCCAATTAGCACAATAATCACTTACTCATAACATGTAACATGAAATAAAACATATTTATAACTAATGTACTAATTAATTACTGTAATCTAATCTACTTGTTTTTTTGGTTCAGAGTTTAACTGGAGGAAAAAATGGTGGAGTTCACTGCACAGATGTCACAAACGCCAGCCGTACAATGCTCTTCAACATACACACCATGGAGTGGGACCTGGATCTATGCAGGTGAACACGCTCACACACACACACACACACGCACTCGCACACACACACTCGCACACACACACTCGCACACACACTCGCACACACACACACTCGCACACACACGCACTCGCACACACACACACACACACACACACTCACACGCACGCACATACGCACAAACGCATGCACACACACACTCACCCACACACACACGCACACACACACACATACACTCACATATGCACACACAACACACAGATTATAAGGGGATTTTTAACAGTATCTTTGCCAGCTGATTGCAGATATTCTCACAAGTGTGTTTTTTATGATGCCACTTTTTCAAAATTTCAATTTCTTCATGCAAATGCAGTTTAATCTAATCAAATATGAATTATAACTTAGCATACTTTAAAATTGCATAATAAAAATCTTGTCTGTTAAATATTGCATAATAAAAATCTTGCTGTTATTTTCAGCTAATTGACTTTTACAGAAAAGTTAATCAGAAAAAACTTCTTTACTGTTTAATCAAGAAAATTTACATATAGACATATATATATATATATATATACATTAATTCAATAATAATAATTCTTCTGTCATGTCATTCTTTTGTTAAAATTTATTTAGTGAAGTTTTTCATTCGTTTCAAGAGAAATAAAGTTAAGGTAGAAAAGAAGTGGAGGAGAAGTAAAGATGATTATTTTACTTACATCACAGAGTTACAGAGCACATGAAGACTCCCTCATTGTTCCTAATATTTTCTAAGAAGATCCATTCTTATATTTATCATAATGATACATCTTTCCATTGAGAAGATTTTGTTTACAAGTTCAATCCAGTTTAGTGCCAGTTCCT
This sequence comes from Tachysurus vachellii, assembly GCF_030014155.1. Lineage (NCBI taxonomy): Eukaryota > Metazoa > Chordata > Actinopteri > Siluriformes > Bagridae > Tachysurus > Tachysurus vachellii. The sequence continues at coordinate 4,936,592 of NC_083467.1, forward strand.
GCTGCTTCCTCCTTCTTTTTATGATTTTTTACTAGCTAGCAGCAGTATTTGATATTTTTATGCACTAGTTTATTTGTATAGACTTGTATATACAAGCTTCATAATTGACCCACATTCTTTAAGCAATTGTAACTGTACTGATCATGTCAATTCAACTATATTTTATTTTGTAAAAATTTATATTTATTTCTTATGAGCAAGCCAGAGGTGATGGTGGTGAGGAAAAAGAGAGATGAGATGATATGTGGAAGATTGAGGAACCAGACTTAAACTAATAAACTATAAAATATAACTATAAACTTATAAACTAATTTTGTTTTCTTCCTGCATTTTCCCTTATAATCATCTGGAGGTGTATATATCTTAAACACTGTCTGATATATCAGCAAATCTAACTCTGGCTATGGTTAAAATCTCCCAGCTGAAATCAACTGAACACTTTCTCTGCATCTAAACTGGTTAATGCTGCAATAAAATACATTTTATATGTAGATAATTATGTGTAATGTTCTTTATATATTCAGTAGCTTTCGCCTTATTCTCTCTTTTTCTGTAGTTTTTCTTCCCTCGATTTGTTGTGTGTGCTCTTTCTGTTTTCCTGATTATTACCGGCTTTGCATTTTTCCGGGAAAGGTTCTTGTTCCCTATTCTATTCTTCTAATTGAAAAGAAATTACTGTTGAATTTGATTTTTTTACCATAAAAAATCTAATAAATTTAAAGAATTACTGTCTTTTTAGGTACTTTGGGGTTCCTGTTGCAATCCTCCCGAAGGTTAGAAGCTCTTCAGAAATATATGGTTATGTGGTAAGTTATCTGTGTGTGCATGTGTGTGCGTGTGTGTGTGTGTGCGTGAGTGTTTATTGCCAATAAAGATAAAGCTCTTCTAAATCTGTGCTATGTTGTAGATGAATTTCTGTACATGTGAAACCTAATATTCATCTTTCTGAATCATTCAGAACATATTCTTTTATTCACAGTATAGAGCAGTTTATTATTATTAATATTATTTAACAAAGAAAACTGTATAAATGCTTCTCTGGTGTTTGTCAGATTGATTTTACATTCATGACAAGACTGTGTTCAGTATTCAGTGTCAGCACTCTGAGGTAAACAACTCCTTTAGGTTCTCTTGAAGGATTTTGTAATTCGTTGCGTCTTGGTTATGTGACAAGCTGCGTTTTTGTCTTATTAACTTCATGGGAGGGAAGAAATTGGAGGCTGCTGAGGAAAGAAGTGTTTACCGGCTATTACATAAGTGATAACAGGAAATTACTTGTTTTGAAGATGTTCAACAACATATGACTGTGAGCTAGCCAGGACCTTTACCCTTCAGACTGCCTGAGACTCCTACACTGAATATTAAACCTATTTATTCATTCCCATTTCCTGTTGAATAAAGTTGGACTGTGAGCTCTGGGCCTTGATACAGCCCTGTTTTTGGTTCTTTTCTTGTGGTCCACGATGATGTCCCCTCCAGCTTCTCATTAGGGATAGATGTTAGAGATATATAGTAACTTAATTTTGCACTTTAAACTTTTTTTTTTATTCTGTTTCTATATTTCTTTAAAGCTGCTTTGAGACAATGTGAATTGTTAAAAGTGCTATACAAATAGATTGATTTGAATGTTCTGGGTGAGTCCCTAACGGTTATGGCTGTATGTTTTGTGCATATGGATCCTTACAGTATGTCCTGCTTTACAGTGTGTAGAGTCTCTGTTGTGTAATTTCCTGTAATGTCTTATCCCTGTTCTTTTTCCCTCTTATAGCATTTGTGTTTATGAATGATTATAGCCTTTAGTTATTAAAGACCAATAGTTACTCTTATTATTAATAAGGTTTATGAACCAGGTCACTTGATGTTTTACTTGCTTTGTAGTAGCTATACTAGTAATACATAATCGTCCTACTTGACAGCCTTCTCTCTTGAAGGTGATAAATACAGCTTCTCATGTTACCTAGCAATCACAGTGAGAAAAGTCCTTTGCGCTATAGAATTCTCTGTCCTGGAAAACAGGACACACAGCACTGATACTGGCTGAAGTCTTTGCTTTGTTCAATTAGAGTACTTTTAAAAAATCAGTTTATTGTTAGGTTTAAATATAACATCAGTGAGTCGTTACTATAGAAACAAAAATGTATTAGATTATAGTCTTTTATTTGTCTTGCAGCTGGAACCAATGACCTGCTGTTATAGAAAATTAATCAACACCTTAGAGATGACACATTATATAGTGAAATGTCTGTGGACACCTGGTCATCACACCTTTATGTGGTTCTTAACCAAATAGCCACAAAGTCTGAAGCTCACGATTGTACAGAACATCTCTCTATTCTGTAGTTTACAGTTTCTCTTGAGTGGAACTATAAACAGCATTCCAGCATGGCAATGCCCCTGTGCACAAAGCCCCCTGAGGGTGTAGAGGTTAAGGTTAAAGTGGAAGAACTGGAGTGTCCTGTACAGACAGAGCCCTGACTCAACACCACTGAACACCTTTAGGATGAACTGAACCCCAGACCTCCTCACTCTTACAACATCAGTGTCTGATCTCATCTGATCTCTGATGATCTTGTAGCTGAATGAACACAAATCTCCAAAGTTACACTTCAAAATCTAGTGAAAAGAGGTGTGGAGCTCATTATACCGGTGAAGAGGAATAAATCTGGAATGAGATGGGCATGTGGGTGTGATGGTCAGAGGTGCACAAATTTTTACTCATATAGTGTAAATACATACATACACAACACAGATATGTTTCCCTTTTGCATTCTGAAGAGAATTCTTTGCACATTAATTAATTGACCCATAATGCCTAAAATTGCCCTTGCTTTTTAACATAAATTAGCACAACAGTACATGCTGAATTATATTTTCACTCAACTTATCATCACTGTCATCAGGAACTCAGTAACATTATAATGGGTGTATGTATAGAATCCTGTGATTTGTTTCCTGCTTGTTTCTAGAGCTCAGGGTCACTGGTTGGCGTGCCCATCTCTGGAGTAAGATATATTTTATTCTTATCATTATTGTTATTCATTAATGCAGCAGATATTATCTATACATTATGCTTTATTAATAAGAAGAAATGAAATTGAGAAATGAAATTATCATGAAATTTATGCACCTTGATGAGAAAAAACATGTTAAAATATAAATTAATAAAACAGTTCACTTCTTGGTAGTGACCACAGTCTGTATGTATTTCTCAGTGTCTGGGAGATCAGTCAGCTGCTCTTGTGGGACAGATGTGCTTTAAAGACGGTCAGGCCAAAAACACGTAAGAAACCTATTTTGTAAAGCATGTGATCTGTGTATTGAATATTTTAAGATGTGATTTGTTTGTTCTTGTGGAGTATGTAGGAGACAGGATGTTTTTAGGAGAAAGGATGTCTGGATAAACATGGACAAAATAATATCTGTAATGTTTAATAAATATTTGATTTTTGAAGTGCTTTAAATTTAAGCATAAAAAAGCATAAAAAAGTTATTTTTCCACCATGAGCAGGCAAAGGAGCATTTAGTAGAACTTCACCCACCGGAAAAAAGAGTGTTCTGTAGTGGCAGATAATGTTAGCAGTACGGCTGCTTTAATTCACGCATATCAGCATGCCGCATTTAAACACAGTATAAAATTATACACAAATAAAGATATTCAGTATACTAAATTGGCTAATATTATTTAAGTTCAAATAGAATGTTATTTGATGTGTTTTCAGCTTAAATGCTGCTCTGTGTTAGATACTGGAAAAACTAGATATGAAAAAGCTGTATGTGAATAACAAGTATTGCAGTGGCAGGAACTGACATACAATGGAATATGAATATCAATTAAAAACAATGACAAATATATTGATGATGGCTCTGTTGGCAGTGCCAGGGTGCTGGAATAAGAGATTGTATGGAATCGATAACTGTGTTTAAAAAAAAAAAAGTTACTAAAAAGGTGCACTTACACAAAAGCCTCCTTGCTCTAGTGAATACATGTAGCGGTCTGTGGTCTTGGGGAAGCACCAGTTTGTTAATGGAGGGCTGAGTCGAGAGCATGAGTGGAAAGGATGACCCTGGACCTGTGGATGACAAAGTGTTAGGGTTTACATCTTGGGATTAAATTGTAGGACAGAAAGCATTGGAAAAGCATAGCCAGTTTCCAGGAAGTAAAGTGACAATAAGTGGTGTTCAAGAAGTCTTGCTTATTCCATGGAGCCTGCCATTCTCATTATGATCATCAAAACCCTCTCTGGCATCAATCAGACTCAACACCAGGTCCTCCTTGAGCTGTGCTTGGAAGGAGCAGCAGATTGGGCCAAACACTGTCACTGGAGAAGGTAAAAGGATTGTCTGTGAATGGATCATGCAGTAGTCAATTCTTTTGTGGGATATGTGCAACACTGGCTGTGAAGGTGTTGGGGTCACTGACGTCAGCTGTGTGCACATCAGAGAGACATGGTGGAACAGCAAAAAGATGAAACCATTTGCCAGTTGAAAGAAATTGATAGTCATTCTGTCCAGCCATATACTGTATGGTGCTACTCTACCTTTACTTTTCTATTACTAAAGATAGATTGGTTTATTGGGCGAAACAGGATAGTCAAAGGAAGAGCACAACAAAGGAATAGTTAAACACAATGCTGGACCCACTGAGCTGCAGGAAAATGCTTCTTATTATCCTATGGCTGGGCATCTAGGCCAGGATAGAACACTGAACTGACTAATGGCCCTTTTTAATTGTTGGGCATTTACATAGATGTACACATGTGATGTGCTGGTCATGAATGTCAGCTGATGAATCCACTGGCCACCCTGAAAACTGTTGATTTGGTTAAACTCAGCTGGCTTCTAGTCAACACCAAACGTTTGATGAATGGAGATGGCAGATTCTCTTGTATCCAACGTCTAGGGAGATAATGCCCTTTTCCATTCCTATAGTTGAGACAGATTCTGGCATTGAAAAATGTGTCCAGAAAGAAAAACAAGAATAAAAGCCCTTGTGAGTCCCAAGCCCACCTCCTGCATCCTCATTCTAATGCAAACACAGTAGAGTGTCACAAAGGGTGAGAGATAAAGAGCAAGAAAAAAATCAATATGAATAAAATAGATATCCACTGTGATATATGTATTGAAAATAGACAACAAACCTTTCCTTACTTCTATGTTGTATTGATTGTTGTAACAGTATGTGTGCTGCACATCTTTATCGATTTAGAGAGAGGATATTGTGACCTGTTTACAGCCTGCTGAGCATCCAGACTGTAGGGCACACTTTAGGAGCCAATGATGATGTGGTGTGGTTGTGTTAGTTTGTATCAAGGGAAAATGTTCAAAATGTGATGTTAATCAGTGGAAGAGAGTAAAAATTAGAATGAATTTATTTATTTTTGTGCTAATCAGGTAAATTTAATGAAAATATTTTCAATACTCAAAGGTTTTTAATAAAACTGTTGTATGTTTTGTGTATGCAGTGTGTTTTATAAGCACAAACGTGCTGGATGTGTGGGAAATATTTTTACCCTTTATCAAGCATCTTGTTGTTTAGTCTGTCTCATGAGCCTGACACTCTCCATTCAGTTGCAAACTGAATCTCTTTCTCCATTAAAGCACCACTTAAAGCAAGAGATGTTGCATTACTGATCTGATTTCACACTGAGCAGCATTTCATACTTCATTAAAATACTGAACACACCACTGGTTGTTTTTTGTTGTTTTTTTTTAGATATGGAACCGGTTGCTTTATGTTAAAAAACACTGGAGTCAAGGTATTAATGCTTTAATGTCTTTATATGGTCTCATTCACTAGATGTCATTAGATAACTCTTAATTCTTCCTCACAGCCTGTGATGTCAGAACACGGCCTCCTCACTACAGTCGCCTACAAACTGGGAAAGGACAAACCTGCTCACTATGCACTCGAGGTATTCCATGTTTATTTATTATGGTATTCCAGATACTCAGGTTAACTCAGGTTCTTTTACCATGTGCTTGATTCATATAAAATGTCACAAAAGGAAAATAGAAACGTTAGTTAAAAAAAGTCAAATAAAATAAATGCGGTCCATATTAAATATAATATAAAAACGATTTGTCTGTACACATGGACTATAAAAGCATAATTTATATTTTTTTACAAAAGCATAATTCATATTTTTAAGTTTAAAAATTTTCTTTCAGTATTCCATGCTGTTTTTGCACATGCTATCTTGCACACTCACTCGATATCTTTTTACAGACTACATTTAAATATCTCATACAACTGATGCAATTACACAAGTGTATAAATGTTTACAACAACCCTCTTTGTTTAGAATCCTCTATTTCTGTACATTGTACTGTATAATATTCAGAATGCACACTGTTATTGTGGGTATTTTGTCCTGCAGTGTTGTGTATTGTCTGTTTTCATTGTCTTTTGTCTCACACTATTTGCACCAGATTGCACAGATGCACTTTATTTGGTTAGGACAACTTACTTTAAGTCCTTAGCTCTTTGTTATTTTATGTAGCACCAGGTCCTGGAGAAATGTTGTCTCATTTCATCTACTGCCTCAGTTATAGATGGTTGAAATGACAAAATGACGACTAAATACGGGGGCCTGGTGGCCTGGTGATCAGCACCCTTACCTATCCAGGTTTAAAACTTTAATTCTTGCATTTGCTATATGTGTGTGTGGAGCTTGCATGTTCTCCCCATGCCTCAGGGATTTCCTCTTTGTTTTCCTCCTATCTTTAAATTGTTGCATTGCTTAATACATAACATTACATTATTTTGACAAATAGTATGTTATTGTGGGGGTCACGGTGGCTTAGTGGTTAGCACGTCCGCCTCACACCTCCAGGGTTGGGGGTACGATTCCCGCCTCCGCCTTGTGTGTGTGGAGTTTGCATGTTCTCCCTGTGCCTCGGGGGTTTCCTCCGGGTACTCCGGTTTCCTCCCCGGTCCAAAGACATGCATGGTAGGTTGATTGGCATCTCTGGAAAATTGTCCGTAGTGTGTGATTGTGTGAGTGCGATGGGTTGGCACTCCGTCCAGGGTGTATCCTGCCTTGATGCCCGATGACGCCTGAGATAGGCACAGGCTCCCTGTGACCCGAGGTAGTTCTGATAAGCGATAGAAAATGAGTGAGTGAGTATGTTATTGTGCCCTGCCGTAGACTGGCATCTTGTCCAGCGTGTACCAACCTTGAGCTCTGGGTCTCCTGCGATAGACTCAAGGTTCCTCATGACTCAGTAGGATAAATCATTTGTTTTTAAGGAGTGGTTGGATATTACATATCAAATGGTGTTTTGCATATATTCCCTGATTTAGATATTATATGCTGTTTTACATTTACTATATTCCTTATTAAGAACCTGCCTTGACAAATATTACATATTATATTTATTACATCTTACAATATTATCTTTTCTTAAATAGACAAAATAACTGATGTTTTTCATTATGTATTATGGTTATTTCCTTCCAGTCTTTAGTTATTTAGTTTTGTTTGGTCCTTAGTCAGGGTGAATATAACCCAAGTACAATATTGTAGTTTTCTTTGTGTTGAAGGGTCTCCTTTATTTCTTCTAACACTTGTGGATGGTTGGACATTGCAATAAATACAGTATATAAGATGCTCATCCCCAAAATCCATACAGCTGTGGCTCTGAGTAATCCATACAGCTGTTGCCCTGAGCAATCTATACAGCTGTTGCCCTGAGCAATCCATACAGCTGTTGCCCTGAGCAATCCATACAGCTCTTGCCCTGAGCAATCCATACAGCTCTTGCCCTTACAAAACTGGGATATGCAAAGAAAGAATTTCACTGTGCTGTAATGTATATGTAACAAAAATAAATGCTTCATCTCCTATAATCTCTAAAACTGTCCTGGATGAAACAGCACAAAAACATATTCTTATGTCTTATGTCCATATTCTTGATTATGATTATGATTGAACGCACAAACAAATGTGCAGGGCCGAGTGGGTACTGACCTGCTTCAGGTTTTCTGCCTGAAAATCTGAAAGATGACCAGCAGTGCTATCAGCTTTGAACTGGCAGAAACCACTGGGACCCTGAATCCCCCATCTACAGTTCAGAGAATCTTGTCAGACGTGGTCTTTATGCAAAAACATAAGGGTTGGGGTGCAGAATAATGGTAGAAAATGTTGTGCATTGATAAGAAACTTGACATTTTTTCTCTGACATAATCATTTATTTCCTTCACAAAATCCTGCCATTTATAGCCATTTCTGTGGACAAAATGGTCCACAGAAATGGCTATAAATGGCAGGATTTTGTGAAGGAAATAAATGAAACTATAGATAAATCATCTACAATCAACATTTTCTGTCCTCTATATGGAAAAAAAACATACCATAACAAACTGATACTTTAATAATCAGTGTAAGTAAGAAGAAACTGGAGGCAGGCTTTGAAATCTCAACTTGATTATCTTTATCACTCATTTTCAGCATGCACACTTAATACACAGTGCTACTGCTGCTAATAACACACACACACACACACACACACACACACACACACACACACACACACACACACACACACACACACACACACACACACACAGTGTGTTTATCTTTCCCCCTCAGTGCTCATATCTCCCTTTTTTATCCCTGTCTCACTGCAACAGACAACAGTCATTAATTCAGAACAGGTGTATAATCCTTCACTCACTCCCATTGACTCCACCCTCCATTCACAAACTACTGTTAAACCTCACCCCCTGTTTGCACTGGTATCGCCTTTACACAGCTTGCTTCAGGCCACCCAACAGATTTTTAGTGTGATTCAGTTCAGAGCTATGGCTGGATCATTCAAAAATATTGATCTTATTTTGTGAAGCTGTTCTTTTGTAATGTGGTTGCATGCTTTTGGTCGTTGTCTTGCTGAAAAGTGAAATTTCTCACAGACACCTGAAGGTTTAGCACCAAAATTGACTGGTATTTTTAGCTATTCATGAGCTTCAGTTCTGACTGAAGAAAAGCAGCACTAGAGCACTGACGTCTGTCTCCACCATGCTGCACTGTATTTATGGGGGTCTTCTGGTGATGAGCTTTTTTGTACCAAACATACTTTTAAATTATGGAAATATTAAACTTCTCACCAATCTGTCTCACCAGACCATAACACATTCTACCACATGGTTTATGGTGGTTTAGTTGAGCTTGGATGTTTTTTGTGAGAAAGAGCTTCTGTCCAGTCGTCCTATCTCATCACCCAGACACGTGAAGGATATGAGAGATTGTTCTCACATGCAGAGATAATCAGTACTTATCAGATATTCCTGCAGATACTGTAATATTGCTCATGGTCTCTTCTCAACTGCTTCTTTAAGTTCCTTTAAGTTTTATGTTTTTTGTTATATATTACTGTTATATATTTTGGACTGATGTCCTGTTCTTGGTGATGTCACTGTTTGCTCCATTTTCTCTAGTTGTTGATGATGATAGTTACCAGTGTTTCCTGGCACATCTAATGATTTATCCTGATCAATAAGTTTTAACAAGTGAGATATCGTGTATGGCTTCAGAAGACAAAGGAATTCTAACAGAAACAGCTGGGCTTTATTTGGAATTGATCAGAATCACTTAATTGATGACAGTAACAATCATACAGCTTTTAAACATGGGATTGAGTGTGATTGGTTCATTTTGAATGCATCCACATTCTTGATTATAAAGGGGTGTTTAAACTTGTGTAACCTGGTTATTGTGATTTGTAAAACAGTTTTTTTCCACTATAATATTTCTGATTGTTTTTTACTTAATTATTATGCATTGTGATTTCACTTTGAGTGTTCAAAAAGCTCTGACATGATTTATCTTGGTTTTATTTTTTTTTTACATCACAGTAAGCTACTGTACATAGACTTGTTTTGTCCACTGTACATGGATGAGTATCTGAAGGCACACTGTGAAGCACAGTGGAGACTCCCTGGAGGTTTGAGATTGCGTATTGCGTCTGGGTGATGGGGCAGGGCGTCTAGACAGAAGGAAGGAATTTCTCACAAAAAGCATCCAGGCACAACAAAATCACCCCAAACCAGGTGGTAGAATATGTTATGGTCTGCATATTGCTGTAGGTTTGAGACAACATGGTGATTTTGTCATAATTCATCGTCCTGTCACTGATAAGAAAGGAATTCTTATCCATTATGCAGGACCATAAGTGAGGCAGCTAAATCTAAATTTATTCTGCAACATGACAGTGACCCCAAAACACAAGGAAAGTCATAGAGAAATACTGTCAAAAACACAAGAACAAAGAGTTCAGAATCATATGGTGTGGCTCTGATCTCAACAACATTGAGGCAGTCTTCTGGGATTACAAGTAAAGCCTGCCGATTTAAAGACTGAGCTCCTTATACTGATTTAATTTAGGGTTTTATTCCTAGGGGGTTTATTGATAGATCCTGTTAATGTTATCATTCTTGAAAGAATCCACACCACAATATTTTCTCATAATATATTCTCATTTGTTTAAAGTACAGTATATATACACATATATATGGCATGAATAAACAGCACAGAGACAGATGGGGAAGAAAAAATATAACAGACAGTAAATATGGAAAGTAGACAGTATATACTACCATTCAGAAGAAGATCTGACCTTAGCATGCTAGGAACTACTCCCTTCATAGAACAGTACAAATTGGTGAAAGGCTCTGGTGCACAACTGGAAAACAAAGAAATTTCCAAGTGATCCCAAACTAATATATATACATATAGCAGCAGAGAGTTCTACCACCAATACTATTGATAAAACCTCCCTCTTATGTCTCATTTCCTCTTTTGCTACATTAAATATGGCATTTTAGATAGCCAATTGACATTAAAGAAACAAGAGTCATTAGCAGGAGAAATAATATCAAAAATCAGAATTGACCCTTTGTGACTGGTGATTTTCTTGTTCATAAAAACAAATGAGTTATAGAACAAGTGAATCAGGGTAAAAAGCAGAAACCAATAAAAAGCCTAGCATCTGTTCTTGAATTTTTGCAGGCCATAAATGGTAAAAAAAAATTGTTCAGCCCATAACTATTTATTCTTATGTTTAGGCTTAAGGTGAGAGATTAGCAGTCATGGTTTTCATAAAAAAATTCAAATACTCTCACTGGTTGAAACAGCAGTGGTGTCAAAAGTATTCACATTCATTACTCAGGTAGAAATATAGATACTATGGTTTAAAAATACTTCTGTAGAAGTTGAAGTATCAACTTGAGCTTTTTACTTAAGTAAAGTAAGTTTAAAAGTACTGGTTTCAAAACTAATGCAAAAAAAAAAAAGTAATGCAAGGAAAAAATGCCATTAAGGACAAAAGCTTAGGCTGTGCCACAGGGGCCTATTGTGCACTACCCCACCTCCTCAAAAAACATATTTCTAAAGGTCATAATGACTATAATGTTATATTAATATGATAATGTTGAAAAATTTGGAATGCACTAGGTTACCTGTTTCAGCCGCATACTGTATATGCCCATTGAAAAAAAACGCATTTTAGTACAATGCAAACACATTACAGAACCATATGTGTACTACTGAGCTGTGTTTCATGGGGCGGAAGATATGACTAGTTGGCTATAAGTATTGTAATGGTGCAAAAAGTCGAACTTCAGAGGCATGTCATTAATAACCTTTATTGAAACAAACACTCACTCACTCACTCATTTTCTACCGCTTATCCGAACTACCTCGTGTCACGGGGAGCCTGTGCCTATCTCAGGCGTCATCGGGCATCAAGGCAGGATACACCCTGGACGGAGTGCCAACCCATCGCAGGGCACACACACACTCTCATTCACTCACGCAATCACACACTATGGACAATTTTCCAGAGATGCCAATCAACCTACCATGCATGTCTTTGGACCGGGGGAGGAAACCGGAGTACCCGGAGGAAACCCCCAAGGCACAGGGAGAACATGCAAACTCCACACACACAAGGTGGAGGCGGGAATCGAACTCCCAACCCTGGAGGTGTGAGGCGAACGTGCTAACCACTAAGCCACCATGCCCCCTGAAACAAACACATTGGACTTAAACAACAACAGGGTAATCAACATGCGACAAAGAGTAACTAATAGGCTTTGTTCATCCACAAAAGCAGCTGGTTCACAAAGTTCTTTGAGCCAATGCATGTTCTTCTTGGCCTGAAGATCAGCCCTGCAACACTAAACAGTCTTTCACAGGCTGCTGAGGCAGGGAGTGCCATATTAAGCTTAAGTGATAGCTGGCACACAGCTGGGACTCATACACAGAGAGCTACCAGCTGTAGATGATAGCGTTGCACAATTAACTTACAAATATTGCATATAGTACCAATATAAGCTCAGATAACATTTGGTTAAAGTTGAATTTCAAATCTCACACCGAGCCACCAAACTAGTTTGCAACGTTGAATCATAGCTTACTGGTAGCAAGAAAACCATTGAGTTTGCCATAACAAACTTCGCAAATGTATGTTAGTATGTTACTAGGTCACTACAATATTGTCAATAATCGACTGATAATAACAAAAACTATAGCTTTGCACAATTAACTTACAAATATAGCAATAATTTAAGCTCAGATAACATTTGGCTAAAGTCGAATTTCAAATTTGTTAATAATGGACTGATAACAAAATTTCAGCTTACCTCAATATGCTTTTTTAAATTAGACGGCGAGTTTTTGAAAGCCGTCAGCTCGTGGTATTTGGGCGCGCATACTGTAGCTTACAGCGCATGCACAATGACTTATTTTTCCATCCAACCATTTCAATCAATTCTTCCAGGTCCGGCCAGGGATGTATAAGGGTTGGGGTTGGTTGGTCTTCCTGGCTACTAACTTCCTCGCTGGTGCTGGTGCTTATAGGTTGAGACAATAGGTTTGAGCCTCTGCCACAGACATCTTCGTACTTGGCTCCATCTGCTATGTCCAGCGTTGGGGTAACTGAAGTGTGCCATGATTTGTGTCATGTGCAGGTGCGATGGGTCGCGTACAAACCAATAGGGTGTCGGAATGGTATATGTTTATACTTCTCATCCAACCACAATCACATTCACTCTGTCTGGATGGCGTGATTTATCTTGTTAGTTTTTTTTTTAATGATGACAAGCCGAAATGAAAACAAGCCGAAATGAAATAGGAGTAACGAGGCTATTTTTAAAAAGTAAGGAGTAGAAAGTACAGATAATTGCGTGAAAATGTAAGGAGTAGAAGTAAAAAGCCTGCTAAATAATAATTACTCTATTTAAGTAAAGATACTCAAAATCTTTACTTAAGTAAAGTAACAAAGTATTTGTACTTCATTACTTGACACCTCTGGAAAACAGTCATAAATATTTAGCATCTTATGAGTTAAATGACTTGCCACTGTTATGTCTGGATTTTGTTTTGTCTATAAAAGCTGCGATTGGTTTGTGTTTCAGGGATCTGTTGCGATTGCTGGAGCAGTTGTGAGGTGGCTGAAGGACAATCTGGGAATCCTCAAATCCTCTTCAGAAATTGGTGAACTATTACACTTTCTTTCTCTGAAATATATTTGCAAACACACTGTGACATCAACAGAAGAGGTGAGAACAATGACCAGATGAAATGAAACATACCACCAGAAAACATTAACTTAGTTGTCTGACAGGGAAATGTCCCAAATATCTGTTACATCTAGTCACATCGTTTTGGGGAATATTTTGGAGAATAATGTCTATGGTTGAGGATTTCTTTGCCAATTCTTCCAATATATTTTCCACAGAAAATTTGGCTGCTTCAGCTGGAACATCTTATGGCTGTTATTTTGTTCCAGCATTTTCTGGTCTTTATGCTCCTTACTGGGAACCCAGTGCTCGAGGGTAAATAACATCAACATTAAGAACATACTTTATATTGAAGCAAAATAAATGACTAGAAATGCTCGTTAATTATTTTAAAATTAAATTTCCACTGAATAAACAGAGTATATTTAATTGATTAAAAAATACATCAGGCCACTGGATTTAAATAAAGGTTAACAATTAGGTTTTATTCAGTGGTGCCTTTAGGGAATGACACATGATCATTATAGCTTTGTTTTAATCGTTTAGGGGACGAATTAAATATATTTATTTCATCAGCAAATGCAGCGGATGTCTATTAAAGTATTATTATGATCTAAAACAGGAAAAACTCTTCTATAAGCTTCTTCAGTACACAAACGTTTTAAGGGATTCACAGAGGAACTAACTGAGGACCCTTTATGTGCACAGGGAAATGTAATATTACTTAAATACATTGACAGTCCTCTTGCTGTGTTTATGCATTTAACATATTAAAGAATAAATATGGTGTAGAGCATTTTCAAATTTTCATGAAATTGGTGTTTTCTGAGCTTTTTTCCTTCCTGGTGTAAAAAACATGCAGCTAAAAGGCTATTTCATTGTTCTGAGAAAAGCAAAACAAAGGTCACAGCAACAGCACAGCCCGATGGAGTAATGAGTATAATGGTGCTAATAACACACACACAACACACATACACACACAACATGCACACACACACACACACACAACACACATACCCATATGTGCACACACAACACACACGCACACACACAACACACATACCCGTACGTGCACACACAACACGCATGCACGCACACACATAGACAAAACACACAGCACATACACTTATGTCAAATTTAGCTTCAAACTCCAGCTCAAGCAGGGAGCATGATGGATGAGTGTAATCACTGATTGAGCATCGAGTCTTAGTCACAAAGAGACAACAACAAACACAGTGTTTTCAGTTGTTATGGCTGTAATAAAATATATAAAAGACAATAAATCCTGAAAACATGATCATCTCAAAAATAGATTTTTTTTTTTATTCACAAAATATTTTTGATAATGAATACTAATGAATATTTAAGGACAGAGACAAGATAGAAAGGATCAGACAATATAACTACAACAATAGTTCAATAAAATATTTTCTTTTCAACAATCACAAGGAATCTAGATAATGTGTAAAAGCTCAGCAAATATATTTAAAATGCGACATATTTTCATTGTTATAAGAAATCTTAGATATTTTTTTTCCTAATGTTATTCCACTCTACAGGATTATCTGTGGCCTGACACAGTTTACAAACAGGAGCCACTTGGCTTTTGCAGCACTGGAAGCAGTGTGCTTTCAAACACGCGAGGTAACGCACAGAAACACACATCTATACGAAGTGTGCCACTTTATTACCAACACCTGTATACCTGATGAGATAATAATGTAGCAGCAGCTTAAAATTATGCAGATAAAGTTCAAGATCTTCAGTTAATACTCACATCTAACCTCAGAAAAAGAGAACCGTGATTTTTATATGTTAGTAAAATTCTTTTGTGTCCTAGTGATAAAACTCTATGCAATTAAATGTCAGAGAACTAAACTGTGTGGTGCCTTTTGTTTTCAATAGCACTGGGAAAAGGAGATAAAAGACAGGAACAAGCTAATGATGTGTGAATTTAGATAATATAATGAGGAGATAAATAAATGGCTGCTCTGAGGACTTTAGAATGTGGATCTGCAGGGCTTTTTCATTGCAGAATGAAAGTAACACAGCTATGTTTTGTTTTTGATTACAATGATTTGCTTCAGGTCTTGGATGCGATGAATCAAGACAGTGGTGCATCACTTACTCAGTTACAAGTGGATGGAGGAATGACGGCTAACAAATTACTAATGCAGCTACAGGCCGATATTCTCTGTATCCCTGTTGGTAAGTTGTGTGTGTGTGTGTGTGTGTGTGTGTGAAGGTTTGTTTGAGTTTATTAAACATCTTATCTGACTGACTTCTCTATAACTGAAATGTTTCTGCTCAAGACATGGGAAAGTGCTTTGCAAAAGTATTCACTCCCTCTGACTGTTATGCATTCTGCACTGAACAGAAAAAAACATTCATTAACTTAAATGACAGACATATTTCTTGAAAAACTATTCACCACCTTGGTTCAAAGCTGTCTAAAACCAGCCTAGTACCAGGAATCAGACTGAGATCTGGGTCATTCTAATCACTGCAGTGTTTTCAAAGCACTGCAAAATGTTTAGGCTCATTGTCCTGTTGGATGGTAACCTCAGTTCCTCAGTCCCAAGTGTGTTCCAGAGACTTTCTTTTAGGCTCGCTTTGTATATTGCTTCATCCATCTTGCCCTACAGCCCTGACCAGTTTCCCAGTCTCTGCTGAAAAAGGCATACACGTACAGTAACACGATTCTGCCACCACCATGTTTCATGGTGGTAATGGGGTATTGGTATAGTATACTGTAGTCTGAAATGATTTCTGTTGTTTTTTATGAGGGTGGAGAGATATCCTGGTCTACTAGCAATAAAAGCCTGTCTCTTTTTGCCTGTCCCTTTTTGCCTGTCTGCAGTTGTGAATACTATCAGTTTAGCTTGACACTATGAACATCTGACATATCGAGTGGCCCATATTAATGTGCATGTGTGATCATTATACTAGGGTTAAAAAAAATGAGGAGCCTTTATTTTTGTCACATATACATTATAGCACAGTGAAATTCTTTCTTTGCATAGCCGGACTTTGGATGTTGGGGTCAGAGTGCAGGGTTGTCCATGATAGAGTGGAGTAGGGAGTTAAAGGCCTTGCTCAGGGGCCATAACAATGGCAAAAAAGCTTGGTATTGATGAGGCGTGAAACCTGACCTTCTGATAAACAAATTAGAACTTTAACCACTTAAGCTAAGATTTAAACTTGAGTTTTTCTCACAAGTTTTTTTTTTTTGAAAAGGGGCATTTAAAATCAATGCATCTGGAAGCCAGCACCTGTTCTGGGGAAGTGGTAGCTCAGTGGTTAGGATGGATAACCCTCAAATGCTTATTAAAAGTTACATTTAACAACTCCTGCAATTCACATTTTTGTCCTATGACCTATTTCAAGTGCAAAATTTTCCTGTCAGGCTTAATGCGTGTACCTGTCTAACTGTGGGGACTTCTCTTGTGTAGTGAAACCCCATATGTCTGAAACCACTGCACTGGGGGCAGCAATGGCTGCTGGAGCAGCTGAAGGGGTCAATGTGTGGAACATAATTCCTGAAGAAATGACCTGTGTGACCTCTGAGAAATACCAACCTCAAATCAAACCAGAAGGTGAGCGCTGAGAGGATCAGCCCTTTATTTCCCTTCCCATATCTCAAAGACTATTTTATGGCTTAAATGGACAAAAGTTTTATACATTATAGATATAGATTCATAAAAATAAACATATTCTCTTAGAATCAATAATGTATCCTACCATCCATCCATCAGGATTAATTCTCCTTAATGTGTCCATAACTGACAACTACACTGTGTGGTGAAAAGTTTGTGCACCCCTGACCATCACACACATATGTCCTTGTTAAACATCTTATTCCATGTTTTATTCCCTTCACTGGCACATTGAGCTCTACTCTTCCTTCCATTAGTTGTTGAAGTATGGCTGAAAAGTGTGAGATCAGACACTAATGTTGTAAGAGTGAGGAGATCTGGGGTTCAGTCAGTGTTCTAAAATAAAGTTACATCTAAAATAAAGGAGCCATAAATTAGCTGCAGTTCTCCACTTCACTTCTCTGATGGAGGAAACTTTCTGATTGCCATGTGATTAGACCTATTCTCATGCTAATAGTGCAACAATTGGATAAAATTGCAAATCAACAGGTGCGTTTTAATGTGTGCAGATTAAAAATACTCAAGACAAGATTGGTGCCACAGCTGATAAGAAAGAATTAAGAAATATTTATTTGTTTATTTATTTATTTTTATTACTTATTCACCCATTCATGTTTGACCAGAGAGTGAATTCCGATATGCAAGATGGAAGAAAGCCGTCCAAAAAGCCATGAACTGGGAGACTGTGGATCCTCTTTCCATTGAGAATGGTGAAACAGACAGACACACACACACACACACACACACACACACACACACACACACACACACACACGAATAAGCAATCAATAAAAATAAAATAGCATATAACACTACACTACTAACAGTGGTTTAGTGTCAGTGTGTAACTCTATAATCTGTATCAGTTCATTAGAGGTGTGACTGATTAATACAGTATACACCAGAAGTAAGTACACCCATGTGCAATATCACTTAAATATCAAATGACTTAAAATTCTATCACCTTACAGTACTTGCATTACTTCTAATATGAACAGTATGTTATTTGCTCTTGTGTAAAATGAAAAACAAAAAGATTTACTCGATTTTTATTCCTCAATGCAATAAAAGTTGCAGTGAAAATACTCCATTCAACAATTTTTCACCTTTAGTGATGACAGACACAATCTTCCTCAGCGCCAGATGTTCTGCCATTCTTAAGAGACATTTTTTAGCTGTTCTTTGGGTTGTGTTGTAGTATATTTCTATTTAAAACACCACAAAGGTATTGGTATTGGATTCCAGTCTTGGCTATGTCGTGGTTTTTACTTTTTGCTTGTGTGTTTTTGTGCTTTGGATCGTTATGCTGGAATGTTCCTCTTCTTTTAAGCTTCTGGAGACTGGGAGTCATCTTGTCAGAGTGTATTGTGGTACATCCATAGAATTCATGGTGCCATGTCACATGTACAAATATCATCTCCAAAACACCTTTTGCACTCATGCAGCACTGTATCATCACACACCCTGTTTCACTGTGGAAGTCCTGGCCAGGTTCATGTGCAACCTGCTGGACCGCATACAGTATGAGCTGAATATCTTATTCTTGAGCTCATCAATACTGTACCTTCTGATTACTACTAGAACTGTTTCAAATGATTCTTCTAGCAATTATTTTCTACATGGAACCAGTTATACAGACAGACACAGGTCCAAAAAAGTTCTGATGTTCGCTGGTCATGTTATAACCATGTTCATGCAGTTAGGCCAGGTGGACTCAACTTTCATTCTGTGAGCACAGGTTTTCTAACTTGTGTGTCAGGATGTATTCATTTTCGTTGTGTTTGTACTTTAGGCCTGTAGATTACATATAGACTTTTTAAAGTTTTTTTTTTTTGTAAGAGGAAATACATGACGTTGGTGCACAGTCTTAACGTCATCACCACTGGATGAGCACTTGCAGAATAAGAGCACTTCAGAGTCCAAGTGTCTGATCATTCTGCGCTGATCTTCTCATCAAGGTGTTTCAGTCTGCAGAAAGTATGCTTTTTTTCACATCATTCTTTGCAATCTCTAGCACTAGCACTTTCTAAAATAATTTGGCAGCAACATCCATGTCACAGTCAAAATCCCAGACATCAGACGCTTCTTCATTCTGGTGTTTTACATCTGAAGCTCTTGATCCGTCTCTGCATGAAGCTTTGCTTGCGCTGCTGCTACATGAACGTCTGATTGGATAACCGTATAAATGAGCAGGTGTATGTGTTTCCTATAAAGTGGACGGTAATGTATGTCTTATTGTTGGCCTTAACTTTATTAGGGGCAATGATGAGGTCATCAGTTTATCATGGACTGATCACATATATAAGGAAGTCATAACTGAATGGCATAGAACACTCCAGGATACAGAGGACAAAACAGCAGGGACTTTTCAAACAAAATCAGTAACACTGTTGCCGTGTAATATTAGGATAGTTTGGTTTTCTCTGTCAGTATAACACTCTTCCAATTCAGTGTAACATACAGTAACAACTTTAATCCATTTTACATTTCAATGGTAACATTAAACTGTTTCAGTATCAAACTGACTTGAAATTAGTCCTCAATGGGGATGTGAACACATCAATATTGACTTGTTAAATTAAAAGCTGGTTATTTGATTTATTTTTAGGAAAACATCTGGCTTGGATTTAACGTCATACATAGCAGGATTTTTATAGAAAAAAGAAAAGAAACCCCATTACAAAATAAAAACTAAATGATTTATAGCTTCAGGGTGTTTGGTCTTGCACATGTTTCATCACTACAAATATCAGAACTATAAATACATTAACTGATGAGAAACACAGTTATGACGTGTCGTATTCACTTTTACACTGTTTTTCTGTTGATTTGGCTTTTGGCTCTACACATAACAATAATTATTAAACTTTTTGGACATGTAATGATTTTTTTTCAACCCAGGAGAAAACAGTTTATTTATTGTCAGTTTATTACAGACATCTAAGCCCAAAGACCCAAAATAACACCTGCTGAAATGCATGTACAAAAAGTGAGTGTGTTTTGGGAGATTCACAAACAATAATTGGATGAATTCTGTCATGTAGAAACTAAGGCATTTGTGTGTGTACTGTTTGTTCCTAATAGCTGCAGTAAGTTCAGATCTCTAAGGGATTCAAAATAAAAAAGGCACAAGAAGGTTTACAATAACACCAATTAAAGTCTGTGAGTCGCATAAAAAAAAAGAATGTTCAAAGTAAGAGTGCATCTTCTGTTTACAGGGTAAAAGCAATTTAAAAGCTTTTCTCAGGCTCTACTGCAGTCATGTGAATATCAAATAATAAAATAACGTTACTACTGTTTTAACTTTTTAAAAGAACATTTTGTGATAAAATAACCTTAAATGTCCATTCTTTATTAACACTTAGTATTGCAATTCTGTCATCATCTGGCAGGAACATGCTTTTGGCTATATATTCTATATATATGTATATTCTCACACACAGCCCACAACACGTTCTCATTCACAGCCTGTAGGGAATGTCACTGTGGGTGTAAATTCTATGGATTTTCAGTCATTCTGTGCTGCATCTTGCTCTTGTAGGTAGAAACATCTAGAAGGTTTATACTTATTAAGGAAAATTCTCAAAAAAAGTGTTTTATTGTATAAAATTGATTGTTTTGCTAATATTACAGACTCAATCCTACACAGACATTTAGCAGATGCCCTTGTCCAGAGCGATGTACATTTTTATACAACTAAGCAATTGAGCCTTGCTCAGGGGCCCAGCAGTGGCAGCTTGTTGGACATAGGAATCGAACTCACAACCTTCAGATTGGTAGCCCAACACCTTAACCACATACCACAGACCCAGTTAGTAAAGCTGCTCTGTTAATTAGAAACATATTAAAAGGAAAAAAGCATGCATGAATTTTGTATCATGTTTTCATCACATACTGATTTGATCACATATTAACTAAGAGCCATATGTGGAACTTTCTAGAAAAACAATCTTTCTAGCAATGATCAGAAACTGAGATCTGTTCTTTCTGGTTTTCAGTTACTATCAGAAGTAGACATATGGAGCATGACATATGCCCACTGCAGCTCACTCAAATGTCATGCTTTCAGGTTGTAGAGATTCATGTCATGTTCACCATCATTGACAAAGTGCTTTTTTCTTCTCAGGTACTTGATTAAAGAAGTGTGTAGCTTTGAGCGAGCCTGAGCCTGAGACTGAGCCTGAGCCTGAGACTGAGCCTGAGACTGAGCCTGAGACTGAGCCTGAGACTGAGCCTGAGACTGAGCCTGAGACTGAGCCCGATTGCACTTTGTCTTGTGATTTGTTTTCTGATCCAAGCAGCTCCATTAACATCTCCTAGTTATGAATTTACAATCACATAAAAAATGTGTTTCATTCCAAGTTGACTTTCTGTGGTCAGGCTGCTAAACTGCCCTGAGCGCTGCTTGAAGCTCACTCAACACTTTCGCTTCACTTATCAATTACATTTAAGTTATTAACAAGACCACAAAATTCAAATGAGAACAATTTTCTTAAATCAGTGATTTGGTCATTCCATGTTCTGATTGTTTTGTATTTCCCACGTGCTCTTTGACAACATGGTTTGAAACTCATAGTACAATAATGACACAAGAAGTGAATATTATAATCAATTAGCACTTTCAGTTCTAAATATCAAAATATAGTTAAGATTAAACTTGTACAGTTTCTGGATGTGATGTGTGAGATGATGTTGGAATGAATGAAATGAATGAGTGATCGTTCAATGCACAATTTAATACTACTGTTAATGTTATTCATGTGCTTATACTGAGGCAATAGTAAATAATGATTGATTTCAGTTTGATTTATTTGTTAACTTTATTTAGGGAAAGGATGTAAAAAAAAATGCAGGACAAAAATCAGTGACTTAATGAATGAATATAAATATTATATGTATTTTATTGTTGCATTTAACGTTGATCATTTTAATTACATGATGAAATTAAATCAGTAGCAGCATTAAACTCCAAATGACTGGTTTTATTAAGGTGGATCACTTGTAAAATACAAAATTACAGTTTCTACACATATTTGTACAATTTAAATGAGAACATCATGCATATGTTAATAATCAATAATCGTCTGCATTGCTCTGTTATGCTTTCAGCAGGTCCGAATAAGAAAAATAACACAGAGAAACGAATTCTTTTTCTAACTGCTCTTTAAAATCTTGCTTTAAAATATTTGAGAAATGAATAAAAATCCTGTTTCCAGTCAGTGCAGATCAGATCTGCTGTCAGCCTCAGGTCAGGAGGAAGGAAGAAAAACAAAACAAAACTACAAAACAACCAATTTAACTGACTGCCTACAATAAAATATTCTAAATGAAATCTAACTGAGACATGACATGTTGACATGATTCCCATCCAATTATTTCACACAGAAAAAACAAAATTAGCAACTGAAAAAATCTTGAATGTGGTCATATCTATCTAGTATCTCATAATGTAAGATTATAATAAAATAAATATAAGCCTTTTATATCATTCTAAATATTTAGCCTTTTTCTTCCGTCTTTATTCCAAGTTTGATGTAGTCTTCTATTAGCAGTCTCAGGGGGCTCAGAGCCTCCATCACCCTCTCACCCCATCACCCTCTCACCCCATCACCACCATCCCTCCATCACCTCAACCACCTCCATTCCTTCCCTTAACTAACCTCCCTCCATTACCTCCTCACCCTCTTACCACCCTCCTACCACCCTCCTTCACCACATTACACTTAAAACAACCCTCTCCCTCCCTCCCTCCCTCCCTCCTTCCCTCCCTCTCTCCCTCCTTCCCTCCCTCTATCCCTCTCTCCCTCTCTCACTACCTCCCTCACTCCCTCTCTCACTATCTCCCTCACTATCTCCCTCCCTCCCTCTCTCATGAAGACTTTCCTGGTAAATTTTACAAAGCATGCCCATTCAGACTGTTTATTATTAGGTTTATATTATGTCCACTGTACAAGTTACTATAGAAACAACATGTGGGAATGAGAATATTAATGAAAGCAAATGGTTCAAATTAATGCTGGAACTATTGCCCATCTGGTTATACAAAAATAAACAATACAATAATAAGCATTAGATAAATCTGTCCATATTCAAGATATTTCCAAGTACCAAGATAGAATATTTTGCCGGACATGCCTGGCATCAGTGTCTACGAGTTAAAAGTTAAAAGCTAATTTGAAAAGCCATATAAAATAATACAAAATAAAGACCAGACCACTTGAATGATCAAGTTTCTAGTTTCAAGATTTGGTTAGAGCAACTGTGCAATACATTTACAGAGTGCTCTGAGCTAATTAAATATAAGCTGGTTTCAGGGTAATTACATCTTAAAATATAGACTGGAATTTCAGTGGAGGTTAAACAAAATCTATTAAAAATAATTATTATGAAAAAAAGCTTGTCATTTCATAAGCTACAGATATATAAACTGATGTAAAGGACTGCAGAGAGCCATAAGGTACAGGAGTTACAGCAGGACAGGCAGACCTGAGGTGATGTGTTATGTGTCTGTGTAGGATGGAGTATACTCTACACTGAACACTACACTAAATCAGTAGTAAATCTGCAGCCTAAATTTTGCTGAAATATACCTGAAGTCAATATGAGGACTGAGGGTGCAAACAGAGTTCAGGGTTAGCTGGATGATGTGGCACAAATTAGCCCCATAATTCTTCAGTTCGTCCAAACTTGTAGATCAGAGAGCTGCAGAATGGAGAGATGGGTTCATTAGCACCATTAAATTTTCCCTCAAATATAATTTGAACTAATGCTGTACACTCATCGTCCATTTTATTATTTAAATCAGTACAATACATTAAACCTTACAAATTAATATTCACATCTAATTATACTAGAGAAAGTGCAACGTGAGTGACTCAGACTGAGACATGGTTGTTGGTGTCATTCTCACAAATCTAAGAAATGGTCCACATGAACAGTAAGAGTGATTAGATCAGACCTACAGTTTCCCAGTTCCTCGTGACCACATCTAAACATTGGATAACCAACAGTGAGCAGTGTGGGTTTTTCAGCTTCTAAAGCATTGATGCTGGATTAAGAAGCAGTCCAGCAACCAAAATCTAACAGAGTTGTGGTCAGGAGCAGTCACTGATGAAGGCTACAGGATGACACACACATACTTGTCGGAGGAAAATAATGAGCTCTCCAACTCTAGAGTGACAGAGAAGCTAGGACTGTTTACTAAAGAGAAAAAACACAGTGGACCCCTCAGCATTGGTTTTAATGCCAATTTAATTCCTGGTGTACAATAATAATACATTAATATTAATGTAATATTAATATTAATGTAATATAATATAATATTATATTAATGAGACCTCTAAGGGTTAAGACTAGAGGAGGACAGACACACTAGGCACAGTAATAGATACAGTAATGTACCTGCAAAGTGCAAATTTATGCAGCAGCAAGGTAAGAGTACCAAATAAATTGAGAATCTGCAAAGCAATTCAGTGGTGTGAACAGAAGAGGGATTATACAACCCACTGTGGAATCAAAGGCACACATGCATAAGGCCTCATGGTTTAATCAAGCAGACAGTTAAATGACAAACTAAAGTAAAGGGAAACTGAGACTGTGGGAGGTCATCTAATTCTCATCTACCCTGTTCAGCATTTCAGTAGATCCAAAACCTTTCCCTGGAAAACGGTGAAATAACACCCTGGATGAGATGCCAGTCTATGAAAGGGCACCACATACACACATTCACTCATCTGTATAGCACTTTTAACAAATGATATTGCCTTAAAGCAGCTTTATAGAAGTATAGAAACAAAATTTAAAAAATGTCAAAATAGTTTAGTTTCAAAATAATCTACAGTACTATTATTCCTTAGCACTTATCCCTAATGAGCAATGGTGGCAAACTAAGAATTGTGCAAACCGAGGAACTAATAGGTCAGGGTAAGTTGTGAGTTCATTATAGACATAACTAATTCCCTCCTGTTGAAGTCTTCAAATGTTCACTGATAAAGACCTGAGCACAAAGCTGACTGACAGAACTGCAGTTCAAACATTTTGACAGTCTCCAAGTTGTTCTATCCATAGCAGTCTCATGGGTCATGGGCTGTTTGTGTTTATCTCTCCCCAGCTGAGTGCTCCACCAACCGACAAGACTCCAACCAGGTGAAGGGTGTCAGGATGGATCCGGTAGGTCCGGAAAGAAGAAGCAGTCACACTGGGAACTTGGGAGCGGCTTGTATAGACAGAAAGTATCCTGATTTTACGATCAAATTGTAAATCTGTGAGGCAGCAATTATACTTGTTCTGCCACCATGCTGCTTCCTCCACACAGGCTCATTTTTGAAAATAAAACTAAAAGCCTTCACTCACGGCTCACTGGCTTAACCTGGCCTCTCTTCTCTAGTATCAAAAATCTTGCAGCTGAGCATTTTACCTCTGTGTTGTTCGGAGGACTGAGAACTGTTTATGTGGACCTCCAGGTTTGTTATTTATTATTAATGGTTTTTTTTAAACTTAGAAAACCAACCAAACGCCTTTTATAAATGCTGCTCATACTGCATCACAGGGCAACATGGCATCTCAGAGGAAAATGCCATCTGCCCTTATCTGGGCATAGATCACAGGCATCTGTGCACTCATGCATGCAAAAAAGTCATGGGCTAGCATTTCACCCCCTTCAACTGGTAGCTGTTGTGTGGAAACCTGTCACTGTTACTGAGAGAGAGAGAGAGAGAGAGTGTGAGGGAAAGAGAGAGTGTGAGGGAAAGAGAACATCCTCCTTAGGTTTGTCAGAAACTACACCAGCATAAATAATAATAACTGTAGAACTGCAGAATCTGGTGAGGCAGAAGGACATTAATAATGACATTATTAACAACATAACAACCTCTCTCTCTCCCTCTCTCTCTCCCTCTCTCCCTCCCACCCTCTCTTGCTCTCTCCCTCTTGAGTTGTGCTTTGGATCACAATACAGAGAAATCCTTAATAGGCAGTTGACCATCGATAAATACAGTTATCTGGTGTATAGTCTAGTAGCTAGTTTCAACTGTGGGTTGGTGGGTTTCAGAAAAAATGTCCAGTCCAACTACTTTTCAAAGTCGCACAAAAAGACCAAAAAGAAATTACCCATTCAAAATATTTTACTTCTTTTTCTCAGAATATTTTACTTCTTTTTCTCAACCTTTAAAGAGGGAAATATTATTTCAACAGGAAATCCTACCTTTTTCAGACCTACAACTCTTAACTTAAGCATCAATGTGATAATCATCAAAACACCAAGGCAATTAAACTTCATGGATATCAATCTATCCAAGTAGGAAGCATAAGTGATTGGGAATTATTTTCCTCTCCTTTGGTGCAAAAGGGACAACTGAAGTGGCAACAGCAAGTCAACCCACAAAAAGAGAATGGTTTTGTCATTGGTAGCCACAAACAATTGCTCAATTGCTCTCTACTTATTGCCAGTATCGGTTGATATATGTGTTCTTTTATACCTTTAAAACTAAAGAATGTATACAACTCGCTTAGTTATTAAGATTTATTTGTTTGTGGCAAAGAAATACAAAAATGCCCATTACTGGATGAAAATAGAAAACACAAGAAACCTTAAAAAAGTATTAATGCAGTAGCGAACAGTACTTTTAACAGTTAGTGGTATAACAATCTAAACCATATATACTGCAATTATTAAATGTAATTATTTTCTGAAGAAAAGGCAATATTTTAAAGTGAATCTTAAATTAGAACTCTTGAAACACAATGCAAAAGACAAGTGCATTAATCAGTAAACCTTACACCCAAATGAGCGACATGTTTAACGTGCTGAGGTAAATGGAAAGGGTGCCTTCTAAACTTGCCTGTCACAGGTGGTTGTGCAACATATTTCCTATAAAATTTATTCTATTTATTTTCATTAATGCAATTTAATATATAAGTGTATTTTTCTTATAAGTTATGCCTATGGATTTCAGGAAGCAGGAGCGTGGTCAATGCTGTAGGTAAAATGCGGAATCGAGTTTAATTTATTAGGGCATTCCTCAAGCAAAATGGATTCGACTGGCGGCGCTCTGAAAAGTAAAAAAGACATATGCGCTGAATAGAGAGGGTAAAAGTGGGTGGGTCCAGTATTATTGGTCTTAAAAAGTGGGTGAATCCTGTCCCACCCACATATAATGGTTCCGACACCCATGACCACGGGTATCGGATTTGGATCGGTCTCACACCACCGATACCCGATCCACTCAAAATGCTTGGATCGGTGTCGATACCAATCCAAAATATCAGATCGGTGCAGCCCTACTACTTATACTTCCTGCCTGGTTTCTCTCTTGTTTTGTGTTAGGGCCCTTATCACTACTCACAGCATGAGGCAGGTTGCACAGGTAGTACAGCTCCTCCAGGATGGCACATCCATACATTTACATTTACACCATTTAGCAGACGCCCTTATCCAGAGCGACTTACATTTTTATCCCATTTTCATACAACTGAGCAATTGAGGGTTAAGCACTGGCAGCTTGGTCTGGGAAGGAATATCCTTAGCACAGACCTCCAGGTGCTAACCCACATAAACTTTACTACTGTTAGGCACTGTGATGAAATCCCCAGAGCCATTTTCAGACCTTTTGCTTGTGCAGTGGGCCTTGGGTTCCTCCTGGTGCATGATAACACACAGGCAGTAGATAGCTCAAGTGGTTAAAGCTCTGGATTGTTGATTCAAAGGTCTGGAACAGAACCACCAAGCTGCCACTGTTGGGTTCTTGAGCCCCCCTTAACCCTCTCTGCTCAGGGAATGCTGTATCATTGCTGTGCTCTTACTTCCAAATATGGGATGTAGGCAGTTTTTGGATAAAGAAGACCCTCATATTCCCAGTCACATTCCTCAGACCTGAATCCGATTGGGAGCCTTTGGGATGTTATGTATTGGAGCATCCAAAGCCACCAAGTAGCCACAGACAGTCCAGGAGCTCACTAATGCCCTGATCCAGATCTGAGAGGAGATCCCCCAGGACACCATATACCCCATTAGGAGCATGTCCAGACCTTGTTGGGAGTGCATAAAGGCATGTGGGGGGCAAACATGATGCTGACTTATTTGATTAGTTGCTGTAATAAAATTCATACAAGCTGAATCAACCTGTAACTTCAATGTTTTGAGATTTTTAATTCAGCCCTCAGTGTGTTGATGATTTGTTTCCACAGACCAATGTCACATAATTTCGAACTCAACAAACTACACACTGTATACAAGTAAAGATTTTCAACTTGAGTGTTCCTTCATTGAGAAAATGTTTGATTTAAGTGTTCCCTGGAGTGTACATACAGTAGAAAATGAAGTCAGACATACCCATTAATTCCTGTCAACAATCTTACAAACACTCATCAAATGCAATTTACCCCTTAATGTCCTGACTTGTAAAGGCTACAACTGAGATTTAATTTTCTCTTTCTGTATTGTATTTATCAAACTGTTGGTCTGACTGCTGCTCCAGCTTTCTAAACGCGAGTGAAATAGTTCCAGTCAGCTCAATGAGGCATCTAAACTGTATCTATTTATAAGGTGTGAACATTCATTTGCAAGCACACCCACCTGAAAAATATTAACAAGTTCTGGAAGAAGACACACAGTCCAGGATACACAGGAAGTCCTGAGAGAAGAACAGGAAAAGACAATTTTATCAATTAAAACAGGTGCTACAAACTAATAACAACAATAATAGATACTATTATCATATAATAATAATAATAATAATAATAATAATAATAATAATAATAACATATAGTGTACCCTGTATTTTACAATTATATTTCCAGCATTTAGCAGACACCCTTATCCAGAGCGACCTACATTTTAGCTCTTTTTTTTTTTTTTTATTACTGGTCGGTTACTCAGATGTACATGAACATAGCGATACAGTCTCAAGTATACAATAAAAAGCAATTAAAAATGGACAATCAGGTGAAAAAGAGAGCACATTCAGACCAATAACAAAATGCACACTGTAACACAGAGGATCAAGAGAGGTTGTTAATGTGGCACCAGAGAGGTGTCCATATCTGCCAAAAGTCATTAGACTTTTGGTGTATGTCATAAGTGAGCTTCTAAAGTGGAAGTAATATGGACATTTGGGACAACCACATTTTAACAGAAGGTACCTGAGGAGAAGACCACAATAACGCTCTTTTTTTATACAACTGTGCAATTGATGGTTAATGGCCTTTCTCAGGGCCCAATCAGTGGCAGCTTGGTGGACGTGGGAATCAAACTCACAACCTTCTGATTGGTAGGCCAACACCATTAACCACTAGGCTACCATATCCTTGCATATTTTGTATGTGCACTTGTATTTCCTGATTTGTATGTCAATTCAGACAAAACCATTAGCTAAGTGAATAAATATAAAGGTGTAATAAAGCAACTCACCTGGTGCAACATAAGCTCCGAACAAGATCCAGACTGAGGCGATGAGAGAGACGAACATGATCAGGAAGCCGATAAAGAGCCAAACACGAGCACCTAAGATGTGGTTATACGGACAGATAAACAAACAATGACATTAATTCTGAATGCAAGTAAGCTTCACGAGTATGCTGTTTAAAGCAGCTGTGGTTCAAATGGTGAGAGAACAGAGACAGATGAGAAACTGTTCCTTATTCATCACTGCCATGTGGAAACAAGTCAAACTTGAACGCACACAATGACTAACTGCCACCTGAGAAAATTACAGAATGGCAAGAAAATAAGCTTTTTTATTGTAAAAGATGAAACACCTCATCTAATTTACATTTAAATCACAGTCTAATCTGTGCAGGTGTTTGAGATAAAAGGAACTCATTTATCAGACATGAGAAGAGGCCATGGTTCAGTGGGGTGGAGTTCAACATACTCATGTCTGAGGTTTTGTAATCAAGCTATCCTCAATTAAAGTGAGCACAGAGTCAACAATTAAAGCATAATTCCAGAGGAGAAATGTATGCTCTTGGTCTTTTCTAATCTTTTATTTTACTAACGGATATTTGTGTAGACAGTTAAACATGTGGAAATGTGAAATATAGATATTTTAGTCAGAGCTTCCCAATATGCACCACTGAGTTTCTCAGTTTTATCTACTATTTTATTTTTATTTTATTATCAGTGTTTATATAACTCTACTCGCTGTACTTGTTATAATTATTGATGGTAACTGTTATTATTTTTTGGTCTTTTGTCAGTAGTTTTGGCCAATTGTCAATCAGATTTTTGGATATATTGCACCTAAAAATCTTTCTGTCACTGCATTTCAACAACTATAACATATTTTATAACCCACGGTGTTTTGTTGGTTAAATAATATGTTCTGTAAAAGTCTTTGGCTTAAAAACGAAAAAAAAAGTACATTTTTGTTTGAATTCATTTTGGACGTTTGCTTATATGAAGTCTTATTTGCATGCAGAAATGTACATTTTTGAAAATGTTCCAATGGAAAAATCATCTGTAAACAATCAAAATAAAAATATTAATTAATTAATTCAACTTGACTGTATGCAGCTTTGATGAATAAGGTCCACTGACACAAAGCTGATATGAAGCATCTATTCTTGACATAATGAAAAGCCCAGGTGCTGCTTAATTATAGTATACGATTCTTCATGTAGCTAATGTCCTCTCTAATGATACGTTCAGTCCCGCCTAATATCCTAACGCTGATAAAGTAGGTCAATGTTTCAGAAAAACATGATCGGTTAATGGCTCATCAGCGCGAGTAGACACTA